>NC_140702.1:13438417-13628417 GCF_054131305.1 Coturnix japonica | reverse complement strand
TGGTAGGATGCAGCTTTGATAGGGCACAGTTTCTTTTCAGTGATGCTCACTGTGACACCTCCCATACTAATGTCATATAAGGGCATTAATGCCTTTACAAATCACATCAAACTTATAAAATCTGG
This sequence comes from Coturnix japonica, assembly GCF_054131305.1. Classification (NCBI taxonomy): domain Eukaryota; kingdom Metazoa; phylum Chordata; class Aves; order Galliformes; family Phasianidae; genus Coturnix; species Coturnix japonica. The sequence goes on along the minus strand of NC_140702.1, from coordinate 13,628,292 downwards.
CACTGATCTTTTGCTCCCTTCCATCCTGGCCTATTTTTTTTTTCTGCAGAGTTCTTTTTACAGATCTGGAAAAAAAGCATGTGTTTTGCTCCCCATCTGTATACTTCTGCATACAAAAGGAACCAGAGAGACAGTTTGCTGTTTTGAGATGCCTCAAAGATGTAAAAATCAAACCAAGTTTTGCAGCCACTTACTTGAAAATGCTTGTGTCAAATCCTGTCCTCACTTATCTCCACTGACTGCACTCAGCACACTGGATACCAGAGAAGTGGCTGAAAATTCAGGCTGGGTATTAGGAAAACTTCTCCAAAAGAGTGAATACATCAGCACAGGTTACCCACGGAGGTGGTGGAGTCACTGTCCCTGGAGGCGCTCAAGAGACTTGTACATGTAGCACTGAGGGACCCAGTCAATGGGCATGCTGGTTGGACTGGATGATCTTAGGGGTCTTTTCCAACATTAGCAATTCAATTATTCTATGGAAGCAGTTCTTCCTGCTGATGTTTTAATTCTCAAGTAACCTACATCTGCGTCATCTGTTCACAGAATCACAGAATGACCCGGGTTGGAAGGGACCTCAAGGATCATCTAGTTCCAACCCCCCTGCCTGGCAGGGCCACCAAACATACACCTTTACTAGATCAGGTTGCCCAGGGCCCCGTCCAACCTGGTCTTGAACACCTCCAAGTACGGGGCATCCACAACCTCCCTGGGCAGCCTGTTCCAGGGCCTAACCACTCTCCTAGTGAAGAACTTCCCCCTAACATCCAACCTAAATCTTCCCTCTTTTAACTTAAAACCATTTCCCCTAGTCCTGCTATTATCAGCCCTTTTGAAGAGTTTACTCCCCTCCTGGGAGTAAGTTCCCTTCAGGTACTGAAAGGCTGCAATGAGGTCACCCCACAACCTTCTCTTCTCCAGGCTGAACAAGCCCAGCTCCCTCAGCCTGTCCTCATAGGGGAGGTGCTCCAGCCCCCTGATCATCTTCGTGGCCCTCCTCTGGACCCTTTCCAAAATCTCAGTGTCTTTTTTGTACTGAGGGCTCCACACCTGGACACAGTACTCCAGATGGGGCCTCACAAGAGCCAAGTAGAGAGAGACAATCACCTCCCTATCCCTGCTGACCACCCCTCTCCCGATGGAGCCCAGGATCCCATTTGCTTTCCGGGCTGCCAGAGCGCACTGCTGGCTCATGTTGAGTCTTTCGTCCATCAGGACCCCCAGGTCCTTCTCTGCCGAGCTGCTCTCAAGGACAACTCCTCCCAGCCTGTACAGGTGCCTGGGGTTCTTCCAGCCCAAATGCAAAACCTTGCACTTTGCTGTGTTGAACCTCATTAGGTTCACCTGAGCCCAGCTTTCCAGCCTGTTGAGGTCCCTCTGATCCCTGTTACAATGCTGCTTCCCAGCCTGGTGCAGAACGTTTAGTGAGGTAACAAAACTAGACATGAAAATGATCCAGTGAAGATATAGTAGCCACTGCCCAAAGAGTGCTGTAACTCAGGAAGTGTGTGAGACATTAAGCTCTTGATGGCTTCTATCTTTACTTAGATAGCCTGAATTCCCCCATGGAAGCAACTGGTATATCATTTTAAAACCTGTTTCAACAACAAAGAAAAACAATGGTGTGTTAAGCTGAAGTGTTTGGCAATGACTCCACAAGATTCAGGTGTGGTGAGATGAAAAATTTGGACACAGAAGGTGGATCTCATTGCAACTTTGGAATACTGGGATGTGTTGTGTTATATTTCTGTGTTAAGTCTGCAAGTGTGTGTTTCTGTCTGGTTTTCAGACAGATTTCTCTGCTGGGTTGGCCAGTCAGCACTCTACAGTGCCTTCGCTCTTCTGCACATGTACAGCCATGACTGCCATTCTGTTTTTCTTCTTGGCCATTGATTTGAATGGAGTTTTGTTTACATAATGACTCAGAATAGCTTTTATTCAGAAAACTACCTTTATTTGCACGTAAATAAGAGTATTCATGTACAAACAAGCATGTTGTTCAGTCACTTTTCTGAATCTATTTTTAAAATATTTCAGCTAGCAGTAACAATTACATCCCCTCACCAAGAGGACAATCACACATCACACTGAGTAAACAATGAATGGAAATATCTCATTCATTTCAATGGGAACTGCTCTAAGTCAGAATGATCAGTGGGAACAAACAAATCATAGACTGAAATTGGTTGCACGTGGAGCTGTGCTTAATGAATAAATTAATGCAACTTAGACTTGTTCACAAGACAATTCAGAAACAGAAAATCTTAGATTATTCACGTATCATGTTGATAATGGATAACTAAGCTCTGTCTGCCAATGCCAAATTAAATGCCATCAAAACACTGTGGAGTTACATTTTAAATAGATCCAGAAACAGGTAATAAACGAAATGCATTAATGCAGATTGCTTCTGTAATTAATATAACTCCATGGGAAAACCAAATGTGATCTTTTCCCTCGTTGAGCTATTTTTCAGTAAACCTTTAATAATTTTAATGCACATAGTGCACTGAGTAGCTGCACTGAGATGAACTTTGCAGTTACACTTCATTGCATTTCCCAAGAGCTGCATGTCTGTCCAATTCTAGTAATGATTTGCTAGCTTTAATCTGCTTGAGTCCTAATGCAAATCTTAATTTTGAGGTGGCACTGTGTCTGAAAACAGCACTTCAGAACACTGCAAATGTTTGCTGTGCTGATCATGCTCCTTTTTTGGTGTTCTGAAGTATTCCTTCTTCCCATTTCTCTCCTGATGAGAGTGCACGGCTGCTATTGTCTTTCCCCTAGACGAAGGCGGGGTTTCTCCTCTGTTTGACTCATCAGTGCATGAGTTGACTTGGGCTGAGTTAATGGCAACAACAGAAAAGACTATACTGTGCTTCGCGTGGAAGCTCTTTCTCCTCTCTCCTTTCCTTAGTGATCTCATTCTTCTTCTGAATAAATAAATAAATAAATAAAATCAGATGTTTTCCTTGCATCAGCAGTGAGACAGTGATACTGGGTGAAGCAATAAAGTGATGTCCAGTAGCACAAGAACCCACTGAACTGCATTTTCTGGACAGAAAAAAATAATCTGAAATGCTTCAGAGACATAGTAAAGAACTGAGCACCTGTATTAGTTCTTAACTGAAGCAGTAAATTCTTTACAGCATCGTATGGCAATATCAACCCATGAAGAAGGCTTTTCTACCTTTCACACTGGTGTAGGCATGCTACACTGACAACGGCAGGTAGGATGCAGCTGACTGGATGGCAATTGTGCTGCTGTTATGCTCTGTTCTACTGAGGAAAAGCTGGAAGGTATACTGCAAATTGGTTTCCTACACTCTCACCACGAGTCCTGGTTTTAATCTGCACTCCTTTCTCTCACATCCAGATAATTTTCCTCTTTTTCTCCCCTCCGCCATTATTCTTCACAAGGAACTTTCAATGTTCCTTCTCACACAAACTATGAACAGTGGCTCATTTTAAGTCTTTTAAGTCTGTGTAGCAAACACTACAAGAATGACTCACAGCTTTTTCCACACGTAGTGCTAAAACCCACTTTTAATCTCCATATGCTTTATGTATTGTTTAGATGAGAGGAGAGTCTTCAATTACACTTCTGAATATGTGCACTTTTGTATATTTACTTAGTATGTGTACTTTCTTGTTATGTGTTCACACTGAACTACAGAAAAATAAAATAGAGAGAAGGATAGTAAAAAAGGACCTTGACTTGAAATAAGCATGCAGGAATCCATGGAAAGTTTTTCATCCCTATGCATGCGCCTCAGAAGTTTCACAAGTTCCTGTCCTAGAAGGAAGATGCCAGGAAGAAGCAGGTTATCAAGGAGAAGCACTTGCCTCTTCAGAATTATGACTTTCTTTCTTTACAGGTACCACTATGAAGTGACAAACATTTCCAGGAAGCGTGAGTTAGGCTTAGTACTCTGTTATGGATTATTTACATGGCTTCTGGCAAGTTTTTTCTGCCATGTTGTCCCATGGCCATGAAGCAGGCCCCACAAACCTTCCTTTTCCCTTCTTACAGGATCATTACAAGGATCTGTATCAGGAGAAAATCACTCTCTTGTTCTAGAACATGGTGTGATGTACTTTGAACTTTGATGGACAGAGATACTTCATCATTCTCAGTTTAGAATACTGCTGTCCTGTCACAAAATGCTGTTTATTAGGCAATCTAATGGCAAACTTCTTTAGCTGTGCAAGGCTAAAAATCAGCCCCAGTGAATTCACCCCAGTGAATACTGTTCTAGGGGATATCACTACGTGGGCTGAGGGTGAATGGGCTGATAGTTGATCTTGATAATCTTGATAGTATTTTGCAGCTTCAGTGATTCTATGAAATGCATGCTTATCCAACAGTAGTTACTTGACATTCCTTTTTCCTGCTCCAGGAGCATCTCCATGGCTCTAAGTGTATGCACATGCAGTGGACTGGTGAATAGACTCAGGTAGTAGTAGTTCCTTCACACTGCAAATACAGATCGATTACCATGCTGAAGAAGGTGGGGAGTACAGAGAAAGGCTTGGACTACTCCAAAAATACATTGCCTGACTGCCTTTTCTATGGGTGAAAGTGAAAAAGAAAAAAGAGGTGGAGAAGGAGCCACAGAAGCATTTCTTTCAGTCTCCTGGAAATGTCTCCAGGCAAAGTACACTTATTTAAGCTATGACAAGTGGGAAAAATTCATATATTTTGAGGCAGGCATGGCTGATGAAATGATGCTTCTTTTGACTTGGGGTATCAGTTTTGATGATTGAAAAGTTCCCTTCTGGCTTTAAAATCAGTGGAGCTACCCATGCAAACAGTACTTTACAGAAGCTTGCTACATGGCAAATAGCTGTACCTGCATTACATTTCTTCGGGAAATAACCTAAGAAACTTAATCTGATGGCTACAATCTGTTATAGTCACTGGTGTATTGTGAAAGGCCAGAGACCATGCACTAAATTAGGTCATGTGCATACTTACTGCAACACTGAAGGCAAACAAGACAGTGGAGACTCAGAATCACCTGCCAACTAGAAGACAGGAATAAACAAACTTGGAAATCAAGCGTGATATTTTAATAGAGAAAACAACTAATGTGAAAGCATAGGTTAGCTGCTATTTCCAAAGAGATGAGTTACTGACTGTTGATTAGATGAGAGACTGTGTGTGGCTGATGTCCTAACACACACCTGCCTACAGGGGATATGATCTCATACTGTGGAAATACCCTTAGCAGTGCAATGCTGCTGGAGGAAGGAGAATAACCCAAGAGTGGGCAATATTGTCATTACAGGGGCACCTAATTTTCTCAGGTTTGGGTTGTAAGCTTTTGGATCGGAGGGGAAAGATGGTATTTCTTCTTCTGACACTATGATCTTTTTGTGTTGCAATGTTGTGTCCATGTCTTGCAGTCATAGTTTAAGTGGTATGCACAAAAATAGGCTATATGCCACCATAGGGCTGTGAGAACAGAAACTGGGAAGATGTTGTCACTGAAAGTTGGGGGAGGATAATCTACTTGATGCAGGGGAAATGTCTGCATCACCACGCGCAACCGCTTGCACAGGGAACAAAAATGAAGGCATGCTCAAAGTAGAAATAAAACATTTTTAAGTGAGGTTAATTATGATCAACTCATGAAATCTGGTAATTATAAAAGAAAAACATAAATTTTATACAGAGTCAAGAACAAATAATTCTCCTATGAAAAGTGACTGCATGTTTATTAAGAAAGCTAAGTCATTAACAAAGAAAATTCTAACCTACAAGCAAAACCAGAATATTTTCGCTGTACAACAATGTTCTTGTTGTCATAAGCCAATACTGAAGTTGAAAGAAGTAGAAAATTTAGCTACAATTTAACGGTCTCCCTGGAGCACAAAGGAGTGGAGTGCTGCAAGGCAAAGCATTGGTAGGAGACATTTAGATTTAATTAACAGTAAAGGCAGTGGCATTCCAGCTAATAGGCTAAGCCCAACCAGTGGCTGACCTACGCTTGCATCTTAAATGTTAATGGCTTGGCTCCCTTTAGCATGACTTGCAGGAAAAAAAACCTGAAACAGAAGTATTTTGTTATTTTCTCCAAACTTTTACTAATTTGGTGGATGGATACATGCAAACTAACAGCCTTGGTATTTGTCTTTTCCCTCTTCAAATCTTGATTGATGCCCTTAGTGTAATTTGAAATCATTCTTGTTTAACTGGATTCTGGGGACTCAAGAAACAACCTCAGAATGAGAATTCGCTACAAGTCATTCAGGATGGGCTTATGAGGCAACTGTGACTCAACATTCAGAAAAATATAGTTTAAAATAGTCTAAAATAGTTTAGAAATTAGTTTTTTCTACATGTCTGGTAACCAGTGTGACACGTAATTACTCAGCGATAGGTGAAATTAAAGATACATTTCTGAATGAGCTATCAAGCTGATAAAAGTACAGTGTACAGGAAAACACTACCAAAGACACTGATGGATGTGCTGAGCAGGAACTATATCTGGACTGAAAGCAGAATTATGATGTGTGCAGCTTTCTCTTATACTTTTCTGCCTCCTTTGGCCCAAGCATTGGAAAGGGACAACTTGCAATTGCTGCCTGTGAAATACAGAAATCTCCATTTAGTCTTCTGTGCTGAAGTGGGCACAATGGTAATTGCTCAGATTTGTCTGTCTGTAGATGCCTGAGCTCATTCAGACGGTGTGGTCTGGTTTTGGTAAAAGTCACAGTTAAAAAAAGCATTTGTTAATACTCTTGATAAAATATTCAAGGGGACATATTTCTTGTGAAAAATAATTCTCTTTTTCTCTGTCAACAGTTTCACTGGAAATAAATCTGTTAAAAAGCCATTTGGTGAAAACCTTAATTCTCTTGAAAGTGTTTTGACACTTTCCCATGATTTCTGACGCCAAACTGGAAAGACACTTTTATCTGCTCCTGCTGGTAATGCAGTGAAAGGTTTCTGGCCCACACTACCTCCCTAAAGCAGATGAACTCTGTACTGATGATGTCAGTGTGTCCGTGTTCTATGTAGTCTATAACTCAATATGAATTTGGAGAAGAAGCAGCATTGTGCTGTTAGTGTCTCGCCATAAGTATGTCAGCACCTCCAGCAGCAAAACCCCCATGGCAGTACCAGCTCCAGGAGAAGGCAATCCTGGTATCGTAGGCCAACCTCAGCACCTCCTGATCTGGTTGTTCAGCTCTTCTGAATATAAAAAACAGTGACTTTGGCATAAACACATTTGGAGCAGGTCAAAGGTTAAATAATGGCTTGAAACCTTGCTGTTGAAAATGTCTGTCAACAGGGAAATTTTTTTTGTTGGTATCTAAAGCCATGTTTTCTAGCAGTTTGTGCTGCATATGTCAGTATTTCCTTTCAGCAATCCTTGTTGTCACTGTTCTGTCCCAACAGTGGAAGACATAATGTTAAGGTAGTATCTTACTATCCATCAAGAGCTGGGCAATAAACTGCAGTGCCTCAAAAGGTGGCACTGCAAAAGCCCCCTCCTTCCATTGCAACCAACTCACCTGCAAGGCACTGTGTTGGTCCACAGCCTTGCACAGTACCAGTTCCCAGTGATGGCCCAGATGTCACAGTGAGGACAAGTTTATGCTGCTGAGAAAGGTTTGTTTTCTCAGTACAACCTCTCTGCAGAGAGTCAGTGTTCATGAAAAATGGGAATAACTAAAGAATATTCACATACTGAAACAGAAAAATTCACCGCTTGACACCAGGCTGATGCTCAAGAGCTCCTCAAAAGTTCAGCTTTGGGGATGAGGGAGTTTCTGAGGAGTTGCACTGCTGAGACCTCCTAAGAGTTCTGTCTGATGGATATATGTATAATTTATTTGTTTGTTTGTTTGTTTGTTTGTTTTCTAAATTCAGGCTTTAAACTGTTCATTCATAACAGCATTTTTCAGTTTGTATAGAGTCTATCTTCCCTCTTCCTTGGCTATTCTAGAAGTGCCTTTAATGAAGGTTGGACTGGGGCTTCCTTTAGCAATTTCAACTACGAAGATGGAGAAATGTCAGGCAAAATTGCACCTGGGAAATCTGGGCACTGCAGGATTTCAATAAAGGTGTGTAATGCTGGCAAATCAAAGTACTGTCAGAGTTGTTCTGTGCTCAGTCAAGCACTGAGCTGGAGTGAATGCATTTGAGTGATTTTTTGCCAGAAAGAAGGCAAGGTTGTTAATACTGCTGGTCTTTAGGAAAGACCAACCTAAAATGAGAATATTCTTGGCCTGTTGAAGCTGCCACAGAGCCAGAAGTGTTTGAGAAGTCCTATGGAACATGACATGGAAAAAGCTCCTGCAATGCCAAATCACCCACAGGCACAGTCTTTCCCCAAATTGCATTACTGTTTGATGCCAGTGTTATGCTCAATGCTGTGAAAATGAATTTCAGTATAAAATGTTTCAGAATTATGGTAACTACTAGAAACTGTTATGAATATATCTGCTCTCAGGCCTGGTAATATCCATGGAAGAACTCACGGTGACTGGATTTCCTGTAAATCTTAAGCAGCTTGCTAAAATGTATGGTTAAGGCCATACTTTCAATCCAAGTTTTTGTCTTTGCTGTTTTCCTTACCTCTGTGCCAGTATGCTTTCTGTTATGAGCTGGTTTCTGGTTTTAAACACAGAATATGTGGCCACTCAAATGCTGGAGGCATTTAAGGAAGAGTTAAATGTATATATATATATATATATGTATATATATAACACCTGAGTTGAGAATGGCTTTGGTCTGCTCAGGCAGCTGTCCTGGGGAAGAACAGAGTTGCTAACATCCAAGGTCCATCCATATGCCCCCAAAGCAGAAATGCTGTGCTTTCATGCTGCAACTCCCCTTCCTAATTCATATTTATTTCTCTGGTGCATAGCAGTGTGTGCAAACAGCCACAGGCCTGCTTTGTGATGAGCTGCATGTTTAATCTCCATACCATCACCAAAGAAAGCGTCATTAAGCAAAGAAGGCTTTTGACACTTCTCTGTTGTGCAGAGAGAAAATCATTCCCTTGGCCTCCCCAGAGCTGATGATCTTTGGTCTCTGCTGTCATTCACTGCAGGCAGCGTTTGGTCTGCTGATGGGTGGTTGCAGGCTCAGAGAAGTTTTAAAGAGGCATATCCGCAGAAAATGAGGTAGTAAGAGTTATGTGATTGCTCCTTACAGACCTCTCAGATTCAGAAAGTATTCTTTGTTACCTCAAACCCTGACACAGCTGGAGACTTTTTATTCTCTTTATTCTCCTATGGTTGGGTAAGTACTTCAATGTGCAGCAATGCAGTATCTCTGTCACATTGCAAAGGGATGTAGAAGTAGAGGCAACCGTCATCATCCACATGGAAAAGGATTTATGGTGTTGACTAATTCTGGGTCATGTCATTCATTTCATATTTGGGAAACTGAGGCATGTAGAGGTAGTTTGTAGAAGGACATCCAGACAGGCTTGCAACAGCACATCTCAAAAGTCATGGAGCTATGTGCATGGAGGCCTGCTCTGAAAACCTGCTTACTTCTGATCTCTGCTAATAGCCATAGGGATCATCACTCTCAGTACCATGGCCTCCAGATGCTCCATTCCAAATTAAAGAGGTCTTTGCTGTCTCAAGTGAAGGCTCTGCCTCTTACCCTGAACAAGGGATAAAAGGCAATATACAAAGATCTGGGATCACTTTTCAGACAGTTGCTGATGGACTGATGCTCCAACCTTGGTTCCCTCTTTCCTTCTAGACCAGGGCTACAAAGTGTCTCCTCTCCATCCTATACCCAGCAAAAACGGTTTCCTATGTGATTAATTGAACCTCAGAAAGAAAATCAATTGTATTTGAAAATGACTTAACATCTGCTTGTGCTTCTAAATATGTGTGTCTGCACTAAACAGGTTTGATTGATGGTGTGGTAGCTGTCCATATTGAACTCCTGCATAGTCATGAAACAGCCAGCCATCTGTCCTACTCCTCTGACATTCCTAAAGACTATCCCAGCACTTTCACTTGGCACCAAACAAACAGGCATCATGTAATTTGTTCAGGTCAGCTCCAAAATGTATGTGGGCAACAGACTTCTTGATAAGCAAGTGGAACAAATCACTGCCAAAACAAACAAGTAGAGCTAGGGTGGGAAACTCCTGTAAAACAGAGACAGATTAGAGTAGCTCACTGTTACTTAAATAAACAGAAATAAACAAGTATATATGACTGTGTTTACATAAACAATGCATATAAATGTGTGTAAGCATACATATGTTCCCTTCCAACCCAGTTATAGGATTCCAAGTACTCGATCTAGAGGTTGGTAACACTGCCTGTGGCAGAGTTTGGAGCCTGGTGATCCTTGAGGTCCCTCCCAACCCAAGATATTCTATGATTCTATGATATATTCCTACATCATTTTTTTTTTGTCTATTACTTCTTTAAACTGAATTCGAAACAGAATAAGAGAGCAGTGGTAGTGTGTGGATGTTGTTTGTAATGAAGAATTAAAAAAAAAAAAAAAAACCAACAAAAAACACCTGTTTTTGAAAATGGCAAAGAAGAGGAAAATGAGAATTCATCAAGGTTCAGCAAGGGGAGACCTGAATGCCTGAGACATCGACAGAACACACTTGTGCCCTGCTCTGGTTCCCTCCCCACGGCTCTGAGGATCTGCTGGGAGGTTAAGGTCTGAATAAATGCCTTTAGAAAGATGCTCTTATTTTGTCCCTCTTATGGTTTCTCACATTTCAAATCTGTATCTTCATACTCTTTCTAGTGTGCCAAGGAAGTTTCAAAAATGGCAAAGAAAAAAAAAAAATTAAAAAAATAATAATAATAAAATTATTTATTTATTTATCTATTAAAGCAGAGTTGAAAAGCACTGTAGAAAGGTAATTATTCAAGGTATTCGAAGGTAGGACACAGTTAATTAAAGTTAATTACAGTTAATCCTGATGAAAACGCTGTTGCACAGCACTCCTGACCAGAAGAAATCTGCACTCTCTTTACTCTCCACACTCACCAGATGGACAGGATGAGCTACGAGCAGAGACATTCCCAAGTTTTCTGAAAGAGTATGTTTGAGTGACATGGGCAAATATCTGAAAGTGCCCATTCCTGCCTTCTGGAGACAGCAAAGTGCCAGTGTCAGAGGCAGCATCATCACAGCAGCTTCTGCCAGTAGAGGAAGCCGATTAGGCTGGGATTATTTGGCCTCTTTGTCACAAATCTTTTGGCTGAGAAAGGTGATTTTGTGTTTTTACAGTGTTTAATAAAATGGTAAAATATCCTTGTTTTTTCCCTCTAGGGACTTAATACAGAAAGAATGTTAAATACTTGAAATGTAACAGAGTAATGTTAATCGCTTACCTAATGACCGCTATTACAGGGATTAAACAATCGTTTTCTGTCAATTGGATATAGATACTAATTATTATTAATCAGCGTCATTTTTATACTGTAGTTGATTGTGAAAGCTCAGCCAAGTCTGTACTTTGGAGGGATGTACTCGGTGTTACTTGGAGAAGTAGCATAGTTCTACCTGTGAATATTTTAGTTCAGCTTCAATTTGGATTATGGACAGAAAAAAAAACATAGAAATGCCTGAAATACCTCATGTAGCCTGCATTATTAATAGTGGGCCTGATTACTTTTTGTGTGGTATTCAAACTCGTTTTTCAGTTCACTGAGATAAAAATGTCATAGATGGTGTGTTTTGCCAGGGTAACACCTGAAGCTGCACCAGCAGAACAGCTGTGCTTCAGTGATAACCCACAAGTCAAAAATTGCCCCTGGATTGTAGCACCTGGAGGAAATGATTTCAGACCATTTGCTGAAGTTTCACATTCTAATGATACACTGGCATCAGGCAAGATGGGAAGGATACCACTTTCCTCCTCATAGGCTACACAGTTTTTCCCACCATAATGATGGGCTGGTGAGTTCTGGCTTTTTCTCTCTTTCTTGAGTGGTAGGAGGAATCGTTCCACATGCTGATTTCAAAGAGCACTCACTGGATTTTGGCCTTAATTGTAGCAACTTGGATTTCCTCTTCTTTCTCATCAGTCTCTAACAGCTTCTCCACCTAAGAATCATAGAATCTTTTGAGTTGGAAGGGACCTTTAAAGACCATCTTGCCCAACTCCCCTGCAATGAACAGTGACAACCACAGCTCTGTCAGGTGCTCAGAGCCCCATCCAGCCTGATCTAGAGTGCCTCCAGGGATGAAGCATCAACCACTTCTCTGATTAGCCCATGCCAGAGCCTCACCACTGTTATTATAAAAGAACTTAATCCTTTTATCTGACCTAAATCTCTCCTCTTCTAGTTTGAACCCATTTACTCTTGTCCTGCTAAAGAATCTGCCTGTCTCTTCTCATCCCTTGCTGGGACATGATATGGACAGGTGGCACCCAGAGGGCACACCCAGACCACACAGCTCATGGAGTTAAGCCAGTCTTCAAGAAAAGTGAGAACTTATAAATTACATGATTTAAGATTAATAAGCTAAAATAACACCTGTAATGCAGCATTTAAAAGCTGGCTGCCAATAATACAGCACCTGCGTTGCTTTTTCATACAGCCCTGGAGACACAGTGCAATATTGTGTTCTTGGCTGCTTCTCTGTTTTCACACTGCTGCTTTGCAGGGTATGTGCCTGACATCTGGATGTGGGTACCCACAACAGAAAACTGGGCCAGGAGCATAGCTGCAGTCTCCAAAATAGCACATTTCTCTGCTGCTTCCATCTCTGCCTGGAAGCAGCACTGATGCATCCTTCAGGTGCACTCCCTGCAGCCTGCACAGAGGAGTCTGAAACAGAGAGAGAGGAACAAATAAAATACTAAGGGCTAGGATCTACAAAAGAGAGGGGAACAGCAAGCATCACCCCAGCAGTCAGTGGGGTGGAGAAGATCCCCACCCCAGTGAGTTGAGCTGCGATGCTCTGCTCATGAGTCTGGCATCCCTCCCTTTCCCACAGTATGTTTCCATAGTGACCAATGCAAGGTGCTTGGTCCAGCTGTGCTGGGAGTGTCAGGGTCGATTTGGGCTTCACACACTGCTGCCATAGGAGTGACCAGAGTATGACTGGCTTGGCACAGAGCTGGGTGACACTGCGTATAGGTGGTTTTGGTCCAGTGTGGGGGAACAGAGTTGATGGAAGGATGTTTAACAAAGCAGATGGCAGAGCATCACACATTCATTCGCATTCTCCCCCTCTCTACCCTTCCAGTGGGATGGAGGAGAGAGCTGGGAAAAAAAGAAGTAGAACTTACAGATTGAGATAAAACTATTTACTATCATAGAGAAACTAGTGCTGCTGGTAAGCAAGTTGCAGAGGTTGCCTGAAAATTCAGTTTCTCTTTCCAGGGCAGAAATGGTCCTACATTCTTATTTCCCAGGGATACCATGAGAATGAAGTGTATCATGTAATTTAGAAGGTTCATCACTCTGATGCAGTTAGGTTTGTTCATATATCCTCACGTGGAGCCTCAGCTCAGCCAAGAAAACTCTTGCCTCCCCAGCATTTGCAGCTTGTGGGCATAGAAGGAAGAATTTATTTCAGGAGCAGAGGAGCCTCCTTCTGCACTGGCTGCTGCAGTGGTCTCTGAAAACATAATGAGGCAGAGCAGTATAGGGAGGATAAGGGAAGGCATGTACAGCACAGCACGTACAGCTAGGCTGTGGAAGTCACTACCACTGGGCGTCACTGTGCCCATGAATTTAGCAAAATAGAAAAAGTTAGTGCTTTCTTGCATGCACAGCAGAAATATCCTGGCTTGTTGAGAACAGCATTCTTGTTAACTTCTTTTCTGGAAGTCAAATAAAGCCCTCAGGGCCTTTGGAGCTGAAAGGTCACAGATAGAGTGGCCAATTTTCATTTACTTTCCACCTTAAATTTCCCCTGCATGTCTGCTGGGCTGTGATCAAAGGCAGGACTGTGTAACAGTGCTCTTGAATCTGATCTGACAGTTTAAGGTGTCTCTCTTTTGCTGTGTGATTTTCCTTCAAATAGTGTCAGGATCACAGAGGCCTAAGAAACCTTTTCTACCCTCCCATCTTCTTCCCAGTAACTGGAAGATAGAAAGTGCCAATGTCCCTCTTAATACCACTGTGATACTGGCACAGGTTGCCTAGAGAGATGGTGGATGCCCCATCCCTGGAGGTACCTAAGATCAGGCTGGATGAGGCCCTAAGCTCTTGGTGGAGCTGTAGATGTTCCTGCTCATTGCAGAGGAGTTGGACTAGATGGTCTTTAGGGTCCCTTCTAATTCAAATGATTCCATGATTCTACCACTTGCCTGACTGTAACTGAACCTGATTCCAGCCCAGTTCCACTGATGAGGGAGGGAGAAGATATCTGATTTTCAGCTCACTGTCCCAGCTAAACTACCCTTCTTCCTTGGCCCAGGATACCTCCACCACGCAGCACCACAACACAGGACCAGAACCCACCACCATCACTACCTGCAACATGCAGGCTCCGTGCTTCTTGCCCAGTTCCAAGTTAGGGGCACAGTGGAGATTTGTGGAGGAATGCAGCTGCTAAAGAGTGACTGGGGAAGAAGAGAAGAAGCAAACTAAAAGACAACAGTCATTTCAGAGAGTTATGTTATATGTTTTCAGGGTCAGTACTTAAGTAATGGTAAGACTGCACACGACGCTGTAAATCTGTCCTTGAGCATAAGCATATGGAAAGTATTGCAGGATAAATTAACTTCATAAATCATGGTTTTTCTGTTTTCACTCAGCCTTCTCTTCACTTGCTGATTAATACTTCACTTCTACCTTATGTTATGGCTCTATGATTTTGCCATACAAAAGGCACAGAAGGAGTGAATCCCAAAGGATGCAAATTCTTCTGCAAAATAACTTTGAGTCTTCCTGGATATCACCAGGATCAGAAAGAAAACTGACAGCTGTGCTCAGAGAAAACGATTGGCCATTCCATAAAAGCAGGAATATGCACTGACACTTCTACAGACTGGTACAAGCTCTGCTGGCTTCTCTGAGGACATGGTGGGTGAGACACTGAGACATTACTTGCACTGTGCTCACATGTGACAAATCACCACCAGATGATGAACCCAGCAGTGGGTGGGAAAGTGCTAGCAACCACACTTCTTTCATCTGAGACAAGGTGAAGCTGTGGAGTACATTGCCAAGAGGATGCCCTCAAGGTCTCCCTTTCCCATTGTATTGCTGCAGTATCTATGCATTTGCTCCTCAATCTTCCTGTCCCTGTTGTCAAGGTGTTTGTCGTTCTTGTGATTGCAGATGTTTAGGCTCCCTCTGAAGGGCATTTTCCTCATCTGTTTTGACAAGGAGTCTTTATTCTGATTTGTGCTACATTAGGGCTTAGAAAGTCTTTATTCTGATTTGTGCTACATTAGGGCTTAGAACTGCGCAAGATCTCTCTTCTAGAGTGGGTCAGAAAGTAGATTTCACTGAGATTTAAATGCTATTCTTATAAGACAGTCAGAAAATGGCAATCTGTGTTGTTTCTTGTTCTGTTTTTATTTTATTTTGTTTTTACTTAGTCAGTGTCACAGACAGGCTGGCTCAGTTTTGATCCTTTGCTCTTTTCTCTCTTTTTGTTTTTCCATTAAAAAAAAGAAAAAAGAAAAATATCACTATGAATAAAATTGTCAGTAAGAAATAACTTCAACCATGGACACTGGGGGTAAACAGATGTATTTGATATCCTCTCAGTCTTTAAATACATGCAAGTGGTGAAGAATATATTTAACTGCCTTGATAAGGCACGGTTTGCTCGTGGGAAAACAAGAATAAAGAATTTTTTTAAAAAGTAGGGGGAAAAAAAGAGTTTTTCTGAGGCATCTGAGCTCAGCCCCCTCTCAGTGTGCCCTTTGTCAGTCGGGCTGATCTCTGGTTTGCGTAGGAGCTGTCCTGTGCTTGAGCTGGGGTCAGCCATGGGGGAATGTTGACTCTACCTTAGTTTAATGAAATCACTTTATCTTCCTGACCAAGATGAAGGCTCGAGCTTTCTTCTATAAGAAAGAGGAGAGAGAAATGGATGGGAAGTGAGAGAGGAGACAGCATGTGGGATTTTCCCACTGTGGTCCCAGGAGGTACATATTTCTGTAGCAATGTTAAGTTAAAGGCAGAATCCATCTGAAGACAGGAATAAATTTCTGAGGTTTTCCCCCTTAAGTGATTCATATTTTCCATGCCAAGAGATGGGGCTGGAATATTTCCCTTTGGAGGTCTGTGGCTATTTGAAGTGGTTTTGTTAGGTTTAAAATAGATATAAGGCAGAGTGAAAAGGAGGCGGCTTACATTGTTTTCTTTAATATGACAAATAGTGCAGATTCCTTCTACTAACCTATTGCACTGGCTCCTCACCAGTTCTTTCACATACAGGTTTTCTGTATTGGCTTTCAATACCATACTACTTTGCACTCTTGTGTGTATTTCTGCCTGTTTTGCAGCCTTTTAAACACACTTTTTGATTGGCATATGGATAATAGTAAGAGGCAGAGAGTGGCTTAAAGAACATGTTTTTTTCTGAATGTTATACATGATTTAGCAGAACTATTCCTTGCTCACCTATTGCTCCCATCAGGAGGCATTATTTTCACAGTGGTCACTGGATTATCTAGAGTAGAAGAAATAAGCGTCAAATATTTTTCCTTTTGTTACTCTGGGATTTCATTTAGTTTACTGAACAGCCACCAAAGCCTCAAACAGCAGCCTTGCAAAGGGAAACGTGTTGGGTAAAATTATTATTTTTCCTTTGATTTTAAGCATCTAAGGTTTAAAATCTTTTTTTTTTTTTTCCAAATGTGGTTTCCTTTTTCCTTTTTTTCACCTGAGAGGTCTGAGCTTCCTATTTAAAACAAATACAAGACTGCAACTTAATGTGGAAAGCTTTGTCGCTGCTGCTGCCATGGACACATTCAGCTTTTCACCATGAAGCTTGTTGATGTGAAACCTCTCTCCTACAACTCAAGATGTACATTTTTAGCATCCTTCTTCCTTTGCATTAGGCTTTAGAAACACTCTAGATACAAACTCCATGGTCCCACTGATACACTTGTCTAAGTTTCTTTTACATATACCTGTGACTGATCTCTTAAACTAGATGGCAGATTGTTCTTCAGTCCTAAAGCAGCAAATTTTTAATGTGTCATTTTTAACTATTGGACTTCATTTTTCTTCAGCTGAGCACAGTATAATTCTGTGTTTCTTCTTTTTATGCCTAAAAGGAGTGTGGTGCTCAGGAAGCAAAGGTTGATAAAGGCTGCTAGACTTTAACATGGGAGTAAAGGATATGTTTTGCTGCTGGAGATGTTTAAGAAATTAAAAAAAAAATAATTATAAAAAAAAAAGGAATTAGTAATTATCTCAAACTTTCATTTTCCATACATTTTACAAAAGAAGAGTCTTCTATAAATATTATTATGAGAACAAGAGGAAAGAGCCGCGTTTTGCATTCTTTCTTCACTTAAGTGGTGAACAGTTGAAAATACAAAGCAAAAGCAAAATTGCTAAGCAAAAGCTAAGCAAAATTTGCTAAGCAAAATTTGCTAAGCAAAATTGCTTAGCAAAAGCTAAGCAATACAGAAAACTAAAAGGCTTTTAATTATATTGTTAGCAATTTATTTCTTAGTCTGTTGTTGCTCTCTATTTACTTCCAGAGTACAAAGAACATTCGGGTGAATGGAAGTCATTGAATATTTAAGCTATCACTTTCTACAAAAAACCTAAAATCTCATAACAAACATGTCTGAGATTTCTAGGAATCTTTCATCAAAACTCCAGATAATTCACAAGACTTAAGAAAAAAATACAAATCAGCACAGCATTAAATATATATATATTCTTAGGCTTATGGAAAGGAAAATAGGCTAATCTTTAAAAAAAAGTTACAAAATGCTGAAAAAGTTTTGGCACCCTCGGTTGACATAAGGGCTTCAATCTGTTGAAATAATGAGAGTTTTTTCTTTGTAGTTTTGTATAGTTAACAAGCTTCTTTTTTCATCTTCTTCTTGTGTTGTGTGCACATTCTTGTTGGCACTGGAATATTTCCTTGTCTCCTTTAAGGGAGTAGAAAAAAAGAAGTCAAAATTCATTATGTCACTTTGTCCAGATGATGAATGGACCTTTAAATGTATGACAGTCCAAAGAATGTGGCATACTTTTTGAAGACAAAAGGAGGAGGAGGTCAGGGTTAATTTAAACACAGAATTTTAGCTTCTGACCACATTTGATCTTATCTTGAGAGAAATGATTTAATGGATTATTGTTTGGAAATGGAAAGATCTGGAAAAACCTTTAAAGTTATCTAACACAGAACTGAATTTCCAGCATATTTCTGAATATCTGTCCTGAAAATAATGAAGCAGCTGCAATTTTAGTCCCTGAACTTCACAGAGTAAAGAAATATTTGCATAGGTCTTTGCCCCTAAATATTGGAAATTACCTGAGAAATCAGTTTAGCATGTACTATCCCCTTACTCAAGGTTCAAGAAGGGGATATTTTCCTGTAAATATAGCAAAACAAACATTGAATTTAAAGTAGGTCATCACTGGGAATTTTTGTTGCACACTGACTGTGTTAGAGCACCAAATGAATTTGCTTCCTGTACATACTTTCCTTCTTCTTCGGTACCCATGGCACCGATTTTCATTCTTTTGTGGATATTAATCACCCAGTGATGCTCAGATATTTTTCAGACCTTGGATGTGCATTGAAGTTTGGTACGCAGTTATCATGACAATAAAATTTATATAAAAACAACTTTTCTCTAAGTGATGTTGAACTGCCTAACTCCTTCGTATCCCCCTGTACTCAGCTCTGGTATGGCTGCATCTTGAGTACTGTGTTCAGTTTTGGGCTCCTCGCTACAGGAAAGATGTTGAAGTCCTGGAATATGTCCAGAGAAGGGCAATGAAACTGGTGAGGGGTCTGGAGCACAAGTCTTATGAGGAGAGGCTCAGGGAGCTGGGATTGTTTAGCCCGGAGAAGAGGAGGCTCAGGGGAGACCTCATTGCACTCTACAACTTCCTGAAGGGAGGTTGTGATGAGGAGGGTCTTGGTCTCTTCTCCCAGGAAACAGACAGGACTCGAGGAAATGGCCACAAGTTCTATCAGAAGGGGTTTAGATTGGACACCAGAAGGAACTTTTTTTCTCAGAGAGTGGTCAGGCAATGGAATGGCTGCCCAGGGAGGTGGTGGAGGCGCCATCCCTGGCAGTGTTCAAAAGGTGTATGGATGAGGAGCTATGAGATCTGGTTTAGCAGTTTGCTGTAGCAATGGTAATGGGAAGATGGTTGGACTAAATGATCTTGTAGGTCCCTTCCAACCTTGTGATTCTATGATTCTCTCTGCTAAACACTGAAGAACTCTGGTCTTTGCTAGTCTAGCAGCATTAGTCACCGCCAAACTCCATTAAAATTGTGAGGTTTTCTGATTCCCACTCAGTACAGGGAGTGCTAAGTCACCAACCAGTTATACATCAGCCCTCTGTGTCTCCTTTAAAGCATGATATCATAGAAGTGAATAGTATATCCAGTATTCTTGGAGGAAAGGAAGCTTTTATGTGCATGGAAATGCACACATGTACCTGTTTCCCCACATATGACATACAGAGCAGGTTTTACAGGGGCCATACATTTCTGCCCCAGCTGTCAGCCAGGTATTAAAATGTAAGGCACAGAAGTAATGGGAAGCACAGCATGGATAAAGATGCATCTCACCCATGACTACTGGGCTTGACTACTTCCTGCTCTACCTGTGTTTTGGAGCTAGTATGTTTGTAGGCCCAAATTGGTGAGATGAGGGCATCCTTGTTTTACAGACATAACCAAAAGAGGTTATAACAGGCTGATATTTAGGGACACTGCAGCATGCCATGTAGGGACAAGTCTGCAGGACTGCAGAAGTGCTGCATCCCAAAAGGCCCAGTGTTGTTTTTCACCTCTCAAGTTATTCATCCACCACACCTCTTCCATCACCAACAGCCTATGCCCTCTTATGGATAGGAGAAGGAGGAGGGAGATCCTCTCCTGGTTTCATCTAGTTGAAACTTGTTACTCTCTTAAATCCAAGAAGGTGTGAAAATACAGGGCAAGCATGACCCAGAGAGTCACTGGAGACTCTAGTGATGTTGCTGGTCATTTTATTAATAGCTGTGTCAAAAGCAAAGCTTGTAAGTCACTTGCTTGATTATGCTGAAACACAACCTAGATCCAGCAACTGCTTATGGCCATTGCAAACCTAATAGCACTGCATGAGCAATTAAGCATCTACCCATTGGCAGAACCATTGTTAGACCTTTGACTGAAAATGTGAGATAAAACAACACTGTTGTTTGATTCATCATTCTCTTTTTTCTTCTGAATGTGACATTTCCACTCTGCACAGTCTTACTTCTAATCTTCTGTATGAACCTATGCGCCTGCCCCATGTCAAAGTGTATCTGCTGTCATCCTAAGCAAATAGTTTCCCTGGTATGTTTTCCATTTGCATAGATTACTGCTAAATCTGGGAATCTCTCTGCAGCTTAGCCCCACAGATCTGCCATTTTTAAATATGGTGGCAAAATGACAAATTGCACATGTCAATATGAGGGGGTTTAGCAAGTTGTCCTTTCTTATTCAGTAGGTTCTGTGATAACATGAAATCAGTTTTCATCACTATGATTGTACTCTTAAATTTGAGCAGAAATTCATAGAATCATAGAATTACCCAGGTTGGAAAAGACCTCGAAGATCATCAAGTCCAACCACAGCCTAACCATAGTACCCTAACTCTAACAACCCTCTGCTAAATCATATCCCAAAGCACCACATCCAAACAGCTCTTAAACACATCCAGGGATGATGACTCAGCAAACTCAGGGAAGTCAAAATTAAGACACTGCAGGAAAGAAAGTGGTTTTCAGTTGAATTTCTTAATAGTTTTAATTAAGTCTGTTCCCTGTTCCTGAAGTGTTCAGCAATAATTTTATTTTTTTTTCAACTCTGTGTCCTTCCTTATTCAATTGTCAGTGCTCAGATTAAATACATTTAACATCCTTTTCCATCAGCCTTCCAGTAAGACAAAACCAGAACTATGCTTATTGATATTTTGAAAGTGTCAAGTCAGAGCAATGTTCTAAGAAGTTTCTTAGCACTACAAATAAAGGGAAAACTGTCCTTTATGAGTTTCTTACATTTAGATCATTATGTATGAAATAAGCAAAGTTAACAAATCTCTTTCAGCTTCTACTCTAATTAGAGTTTTAAACATTTTTTTTCCACAGTTCTAATTTATTTTTTTTCATTAGTCTTATTTTCTCAAATCTTGACTCTCAGTCAGCACCGAGCCCCTCACTCCACACTACCCACAGGAGCCACCGCCCTCCTGCGTGTGTGCTACGCCCTCAGCCCCATGAGGTGGTGACTGTGATGTCACAGTGGTGGCAGGGAGCGGCCATTGTGACCCACGGGGCCAGGAGCAGAGCTAAGGCTGCTGGGCTGGGGCTCAGTGCGACCTGGTGAGGTGTGGAGAGAGCACTGACTCTCTTGTTTCTCGCCGACGATGCTGAAAGTGTTCAAAGGGAAGAAGGAGGCCCCCAACTCTGGGGAGCCAGGTGAGAGCACCATATCCCTGCACACAGCTCCCCACTGCTGGGCTGCTGGGGGTCTGCCTGTAGCTGGGAGGGGAGGAAGGGGTGAGCAGGGGCTCCCCAGTGCCGCGGGCAGGCAGGGCCCCTCTGCTCAGGCCCAGCCAAGCTGTGGCTGCCCGCTGGGACCACTGGGCTTGCAATGCCCCCTTCCCCTCCAGCCCTGCCCCTCAGCAGGCACAGCAGGCCCTGCCAGGTACTCACCGCTGCTCACAGTTGCTCTCTCCTTCTTCTGCAGTGTGCGTGCTGTGCCGCAGGACACAGGTCAACCCAGACATCTGTGGGGAGACATTTACCAGTGGTGGGCTCTGTGCCCACCAGTTCTGCTTGGTGAGTTCCCTCAAGGCCTAGGGCTCCTGCCAGGGATGCTTCCTTCCTTCCTGGCCTCACGAGATCACACTTTTTTCTCTCCTACAGTTCTTTGCTGATGGCCTCTTGGAATGGAGAACCCCAATGGGAGGCATTTTTGGCTTCTCCCTTCATGCAGTCCAGCGCGCAGTCCAGCTGGCAGACCAAAAGGTGAGAACCTGAACTGAACGGGGAGCTTGGTGCTGGCAGAGGCTCGCACTGGCTTTGTCTGGGCCCAGAGAAAGTGATTGCAGCCTTTTGAACTGGCTCTGGGACAAAGTCCCACCACAGCAGACAAGCCTCTGTGGTGGGACTCTGCACCCTGCGCAGAGAAGTGGGGTCAGCCATGGAGGCCCTGAGCCCAGTGCTGATGGGGACTGGTCTGCTCTTTCTAGCGCTGCTTTGTCTGTGACAAGGGGGGAGCTACCATCAGCTGCGCTGAGACAGGCTGTGAGCGCAGCTTCCATCTCCCCTGCGCAGAGGACGGGGAGTGCGTCACCCAATATTTTGGGCAGCACAGGTAAGGGCTGGCAGCAGCATCCAAGTTGCCGTCCCTCCCTGTTCCTCCCAGGGAGGAACTCGCAGCAACACCTCCCAGCATCCTGACCGAGCCAGAGCCAGAGCCCAGGCCTGGAGCTCTTTCCTGGTCCTCTGCCCTCCTCACAGCACTTCTCACCTTGCCCATCCCTTTCTGTCCTCCTGCCCAGGTCCTTCTGCTGGGAGCATCGCCCTCGACAGGCAGTGGAGGCAGCTCCATCTCAGAACACCACCTGCGTCATCTGCCTGGAGCCTGTGGGGGACAGCACGTCCTACCACACCATGATGTGCCCGGAGTGCAAACAGGCCTGGTTCCACCGGGGCTGCATCAGGGTAGGAGCTGTCTCCTCGCCTTTTGAGCACGGCTGGTGCTCAGCAGCACCCAGCCCCGCTTACGTTCATGCTGCTTGTTCTTCTCCTGCAGAAACATGCCTTGCATGCTGCCACCATGTGCTTCTTTTGCCCCGTCTGCGGAGGAAGAGTAAAATTCAGGTCTAAAATGACCATGCTGGGGATCCAGATCCCAGTCAGGTTGGTGTCCTTCTGCCCAGCTCTGCAGACACTTGGGCACAGGAACTGTGCCAGACCCAGCAGGCCCAGTCCCTTGCCATCCTTAGAGCATTGTTCTCAGCTTCATGGAGAAGCTGAGTATGAGCTCAAGGTGGATGCCCTGGATCTGCCTTACACCTGGGGCACTGGGGACTCATCACATTCCTCTCTTCTCTGGCAGACGACCATCTTGGTGGGACGATGAGGCGTACCAGCCATTGAGGGAAAGGCACAGGCGGTGCGATGCCCGCATGTGCCTCTACCTCGGAGGCAGGGAGAGGGCACAGGAAGCAGGGTGAGTGACCTCCTCGGTCCTCTGGGGCTCTGTGTGGGATGTCAGCCTCACCACAGGCTGGGGGAGCAAGGACTGAGTGCCAGAGCCGTGCCGGCTGCTCCCTGCCTTGGCTTGCTTTGTCCTCACAGCCACAACCCGTTTGCTTCCACAGGCCATGGCAGCTGCTCCTCTGCAGCTCCTGTGGATCAGAAGGCACACACCGCTACTGCACCTTCGGGGCCACTGGTGGACACAGCTGGGAGTGCGACACCTGCGCTGGTGCAGGCACTGGTAAGAGACAAAGAACTGCATGCCGTGGGGCCGGGGCCAGGCAAAGCCTGGCAGCGGGTGCTTGGGGTGGCCTTGCCAGTCTCTCTGTCCCATGGGGAATGGCAGCCTGTCCTGCCTTGGGGCTGCATGTTCATCCCACTGAGCTTTCCATCTCTCCTTACAGCCTCCCGCACCAACTCTGAGCTAGCCAGCTCCAGCAGTTCCAGCCTGGAGGTACCAGTGCCTTCCTTCATCATCACAGGACTTGAAAACACCAGCTCTGGTCCTGCTAGGCAGGCAGCATCCAGCCCACCCTCTCAGCAGTGCCGAGGACGTGGTGGGAGGAGACGGGCACCAGCTGCAGGTGCTGAGACCTGCTCCCAGAGCCTCACCAGACAGGGGCCAGCGCGGTCCTGCAGAAGATCCTCGGTACCTGTGCCCACAAAGCATCCTAGGCAGCAGGGGACCAGCCGCACAAGGAGCCGTTCCCCATTGCAAGGCCGTGCCTCGGGCTCCCAGGCTGAGCCCCAAAGACAGCGTGGACGGAGCCGTACGAGAGCCCGAGGTGCTCGGAGCAGGTCCCGCTCCTCTCAGCCCCAAAGACAGCGTGGACGGAGCCGTACGAGAGCCCGAGGTGCTCAGAGCAGGTCCCGCTCCTCTCAGCCCCAAAGACAGCGTGGACGGAGCCGTACGAGAGCCCGAGGTGCTCGGAGCAGGTCCCGCTCCTCTCAGCCCCAAAGACAGCGTGGACGGAGCCGTACGAGAGCCCGAGGTGCTCGGAGCAGGTCCCGCTCCTCTCAGCCCCAAAGACAGCGTGGACGGAGCCGTACGAGAGCCCGAGGTGCTCGGAGCAGGTCCCGCTCCTCTCAGCCCCAAAGACAGCGTGGACGGAGCCGTACGAGAGCCCGAGGTGCTCGGAGCAGGTCCCGCTCCTCTCAGCCCCAAAGACAGCGTGGACGGAGCCGTACGAGAGCCCGAGGTGCTCGGAGCAGGTCCCGCTCCTCTCAGCCCCAAAGACAGCGTGGACGGAGCCGTACGAGAGCCCGAGGTGCTCAGAGCAGGTCCCGCACCTCGGCCACACCAGCACCGTCGAGGTCCTCGAGGGCTTCCCCGCTGCCTGCACGCCGGAGACAATCCAGGCAGCGAGGGCGGGCAAAAACTCGAAGCCGATCCCCAGTGAGACGTCGGGCTTCATCTTCCCGCAGCCGGTCCCGAGGAGGCCGTGGCAGCCGGTCCAGGCAGCGGGGACCAGCCCGGACACAAAGCCGCTCCCGGGCAAACCACCAGAGAAAACATTCCCGCAGACGGCGCTGAAGACAGCACAGTAGCAGCCGTGTCCCAACCCTACATGATGGCTGCAGTCTCGAGCGGCAAATAAACCTTGGAGAGAGACCACACAGACCAGCTTCACTCTTCAGCAGACCAGCCCGGGCACAAAGCCACTCCCGGGCAAACCACCGGAGAAGACATCCCCACAACCAGACCCAAAGATGGCACCAAAGCAGCCATGTCCCATCCCCATGTGATGGCTGCTGTCCCAAGCGGCAAAGAAAATAAACCTTGAAGAGAGTCCACGTATGTTAACTTCATCCTTCTGTGGACCAGCCCGGGCACAAAGCCACTCCTGGGCCCAACATCAGAGAAGACATTCCCACAACCAGTCCCAAAGACAGCACGGAAACAACCGTGTCCCATCCCCGTGTGATTTTTGTCATTCCACCATAAAAAAATAAACCCTTAATATACACCCTACATCTTGGCTTCATTCTTCTCTGCTTTGTCCTGTGGTGGGGAGTGTTAGGAGCCGAGACCACGGGGTTGTCTTCTCCCCAGCGCCTTCACAGATGATTGCTACGCAGTTATCTTTAGGTCCATCTGCGTCTGTGACAGGGGGTCAGCAAGCCCACAGGTCCAGTGGCCTGAATAAAAAAGGGGCGGTGATGGAGGTGCCTCGATGGTTTATGGGCTAGCTCAGGCCATTTCCATGACCAGCAGGGAAATGGGAACCACAGACCTACCCTTAGTCAATTTCCTAAATATGATATTGGAATGCAAGGTAACACAATGTAACACTTGGTGTAACCCTTGACTGCCAAGGAGGCTGCTTCAGAGCCACCCTGGCCAGAACAGCAGTGACTTTCCTAAGACAGTGGCCAAGGCAAGGAGGTCGACTCTGCATGTCCAGACTGCCTCGGCTAAGACAGACACAAGGGTTATTGTGGTAGGTTATTTCCACTTCATATCCGCACATGAGGTTTTTGTTCTTAGCAGTGAAGAAATAGACCTTGAAGAACATCCATATGTGTTATCTTCATTCTTTGGTGGATCAGCACAGTCACAAACCCTCTCCTGGGTCCAGCATTAGAGAAGACATCCCCACTGCCAGTCCCTAAGACACGTTAGTAGCTGTGTCCCATCCCCGTTTGCCTGTTTTAGTCCCAAGTGAGCAAGAAAAGTGAGAGATCCCCCTTACACATATTGCCTTCTTTCTCCTATTTGTCCCACTGTGGGCAGTGCTTGGAGTTGGGACCATAAGGTTGTCTTCTCCCCAACACTGTCCCAGACCTTTCTCCATGTGGCCTCCAGGTGAGAAAACTTAGGGGTTGAGGCAAATGCGGGGAGATTGCTTACCAATTATTCTCGTGGGCAAAACAGTCTTAACTTGGAGAAAGTTAATTTCATTTCCATGTAGAAGAGACTAAGGTAGTGAGAACAACAGACAAACAAACCAGTATCTGTCCTCCTCCTGTCCCAGGGCCTCGCTCCACACCTTGTTTGTAAGGTATTTATGAAATGCAACCCTTAGTGCTTAGGTCAGGTCCCAATTGAAATGAAGGAGACAAAAGCCTCATGTCCTTACATTTCAAGGGCAGCAGTGTATTGACTCATTGATTTCTTTGACCAAGTGAGGGAAAAGCAGCTGCAATCCTGGCCTGAGGAGTAGTAGACAAGATGCTTAGTTACAGTTGTGATCCCACAGCTGGATCCACACAGTGTCTCTGCGGAGATACTGAAAAGTGAAAATTAACGTCAGGTTCAATGCACTACATTTTGAGAACAAACCAAACAGGACTGCTCTGAGGTAATTTTCTGTGCACCTGAAAGTGGTTTGGTGCATAATGCACTCTTGCAATTGGAGTATTCAGTCCATATGCAAAGCAACACATTTCTTCAGTGTGATGACCCATTGTCCATCCATGTGCACAGATCATGATAATACATTACATAAAAATATCATAAGCACTAGAAAGTTGTGCTGTGTTGGTGCAAGCATTTAACTCAAAATCTGGGAATGGATAGAAGCAGGGGATCTTGGAGTGCCTGCACACACAATCACACTGCAGCTCAGACTTATTCCTCAGTGAGTTCACACTCAAGGCAGGGCCAAGAGCTGTATTTTTCAGCTGTATTTAGCATTCTACATTCATTACATTTAGCATGTATTTTTGTATTTAGGAATCTACAGTTTCTTTCCAGAGTCCTTTTCAGGACTACGTAGCAGGCCTGAATGTTTTATTTGAGTGTACATGCATCCATGGGATGTATTTCAAAAATAGCTTCCAACATTCCAAGCCATCAAGAACATCTGCAGAAACATGTACCAAAACTTAGGTAAGTACATGGAGGAAGTTTTAAGCTAAATTCATTTCTCAATTAACTTAAACTATACATTATGTAACAGATTAAGGATTAGGAACACAGTCTCCTGAAAGTTAACAAATACAAAAAACCAACTGTCATACAGAACTGTGAATCAAAACAATCACAGCCAAGACATATGCTGTGAACTTCATACCTACAGAGAGTCAGGGCATGAAATCTCCTAGAGGACCACCACCTTTACATGATGAACAAAGCCTTGAGCAAGATGGAGAAAGTGTGGTGGGGGCAGTGAGGCTATGGCAATCTTTTATGCCAGTGGATTTCCATCTCTGTGATTGAGGGCTGTCCTTAGAGGTCTGCTCTCTCTCAGCTAATGAAGGACTGATTTTTACAAGCTCCTTCTTAAGATTCTCAAGAATCTTAAAAATCTTAAACCTCCACCTTCACTCAAACCTTTAGGCCTTTCTATCCCCTGCTCCAGGCATCCAAGCTTCAGGTAGGTTTCAGACACAGGTGCTAAGAGTAGTCTCTAAGACAGGCATTTTAGAGTCTTCCATCTGGAAGGAGCTCCATGTCAGTAGGAAAATCATTGCATTTGCTAAAATACAAGCCATAAGAGACACAAGTGACATTAATCATAAAGTAAAAGTAAGTATGCAAAATACAATTATTATTTATTCAGTTCCAAAACCACAAAAAAAAAAAAAAAAAAAATTGTACTTCTCCATTTCTGAAGAAAATCACTTTCTTTTTCCTTTGAAAATAGAGATACTTATCAATTTTCCTGGGGAGAAATTGTAAAAACATTTTTAGTTTTCTCATAAATCCCTGCTCAGCTGTTATTTGCCTTTCTGCTCTCTCTGAGATAATATGTTGTTGGTTCTTTTTGTGGTTGTTGTTTTTTTCTTTTTCCTTTTTCTTTTTCCTGTGATAAAGCGTAAATTGAATTAATTTGCAGTCAGTCTAATTTGCATTTGTGCCTGAGCAGAGCTTGACAAATAGATCTGGAATTTAATGATTGTTTAGTTACCTCTACAGCAGTTGAACAAATCAGGGTTTGTTTCACCCCCTCCCTTCTGCCAGAAAAAGAGAAAGTAAAACAAGCAAAGCCACCTAAGGCTTTCTTCCCTTCCAGAGCTGTATGTAATCCCATAACACTTGAGACACTGTAATCACAGTAAACTGCTGTTTTTTAATAGAAGCTGGTTTTAACATCTTGTATAAAAAAAAAGCATTTTGTACATGCTTCTAGATTTTTAAGTCATGT
Source organism: Coturnix japonica (assembly GCF_054131305.1). Taxonomy (NCBI): domain Eukaryota; kingdom Metazoa; phylum Chordata; class Aves; order Galliformes; family Phasianidae; genus Coturnix; species Coturnix japonica. The sequence goes on along the minus strand of NC_140702.1, from coordinate 13,599,833 downwards.
TTTTCAGCTGACAAATAAAGGACTTCACTGTACTGTATGTCACAGTATGGTGGATTTAATGTCTAATATTAAAGACTTATGTAATTGGCATTTGACTTAAACAAAATCTCAAGTATACCAGAAGTGTTATTTTAAACCCTGCTTGAGCTTAATAACTGAGCCAATACTCAACCTGTGCCAGATTTCATATGCGCCTGCCTGAATAGACCATCCAATTCAAAGCTGACACACAGGTATCCAACCAGCCAAATTTGCCTCCTAAGAAATCACTAGAAGCAGTAGCTATTTATAACTTTGGCATGCCAGAAAGAGTTATTATGATCATTTAGCCTGAATCATTGTGCAGAAGAAAACGTTAAGTTTAAGTCATTTTTGTGTATTATGTTGACTCCTTTTGACCTAGTTCAAATCCTACAGAAATATACTTTTTAATGGCATCACTGAATGACAACAACAAAGACACCTCTCTTTCTTTGCAGATGTTGATACTGAGCCAGATATGCAGGCATTTAAGAGCTAGATTCACAATGGATGGTATACATATATTTTTCAACTTTTCTATACTGTCTGTTCCTGCATGGTATAAAGGCTTTCTAAATCTAAATCAGTAGAAAAATAAAATAAATATTTTTAAGCAATTTAAGTAATTACATTACATTACTTTTTAACAAAAACAAAACAAACAAACAAACAAAAAAGAGGACGGGGAGCTAAAACCTTTAAAAATTAAAGACTAATTTCAGGCAGCAACATAGTCTACAGTAATGTGGAAAATTTTTTTGAAGTCATAAAATAGTCTCTGCTTCATAGTCATTCAAATGTAGACATTTTATGTGGCACTATATTTAACATAACGACTGTTGCAGTATACACAGACGTAAAAATTGTATGTATTTCTGGAGAGCGATATTTTAAAGTTCAGTCAGTGCCAGTGAAAAACATTAAACTGGCAGCATTGGAGGCCAATAACCTGAGATTACCTGGAGGTCTGCTGTTGTTTGGAGAAAGAGGAGCACTTTGTCAAAGGAATTCTAGCCTGAAAAGAACTGCAGTATGATGTGCTACTGCTGGAAGCACACAAAGTTAAAATAGTGTCAAAACTGGATAATTGGAGACCTACTTTCTTCTTTGTTCTTTTCACTCTCTGCATTTTCTGGGTGAACCCAGCAAATGATAGATGTTTCCCTGAAGATCTGCCCTGTTTTAACTCTTGCTTAGGCCTTTATTGGAAGCTATCAGAGCAGACTGACCTTCAGTTTGGTGTATTCCATCCACACTAGTGATCTTGTTTTGTGTGATTACTCACAGAATTAAAGATCAGACTGAGTAAGATGGAAAGTTACAGCAAAGAAGAGAGAACCAATCCAAACCAGATACCATACTTTAAAAAAAAAAAAGATGGATTTAGAAATACAGAAAGTAGCAGAGGCAAAGATCTTTATTTTCCCTTTGCTTCTTTCTGAGTTTTCTTGACTGTCATGATGATTTCTTCTGTTTCCTAATCAGAAGGAGTGAACTCTAACATCTTTTGGCCAGATTGATCCAAGCAGTCCTACAGTCTCACCTCTTGAATGACCCAGAACCAGCCTCCTTAGATTCAGAGAAGTCTGTGAGGTTTCATCTTAATGGATGATATAGTTTTCCAAGCTTTGTATATTAATATTTTGTAATGCACTTGAAAAGTGGATCCAGAAAGTGAAGAACGGAGCTCACAAACTAATTTGTGACTAAGCTCACAATTAAACTAATGTCTGTAAACATCTGTCTTTGCAATAAGTGTCCTTACTCTGAAGAAGCCAGCTTAGACGTGCCAAGTCAGGCAAATTAATGCCTATGAGAGGAGCAGGTTCTCCTCTTTTCACTACAGGTTTCAGACAAGTTGAACTGAAAGACCTCCAGTTCTCATGAGGCTCTCATCTCTTACACTGTTATACTGCCATTGTTGTGCTGTTGCAGTCTGTAAAATAAGGCATCCAGACTAAGAAATACTAATGAGCTCTTTCTATTGAAAATTGAAACAGATATCCCAGAAAACTCAAACAAATATTCAGAAAAATACCAGCTACCACGTTTCATATTCTTGACCCTCACCACAGCACTGCCTCTTTCTGATCACCAGCGTTGTGCCCCAAGGCCAACCTTCAATGTGCTTGCTCAGATCTGGTATCTGACCGGAAGCTTAAAAGATTTCACCTCTCACATTTCATTTCTCTTTTTTGTTTGTTTGGGTTTTTTTTTGTTGTTTGTTTTTTGTTTGTTTTTTTAGCCAATCAGTCAGGTTTACTTTTCACTTTTATATTACAAGAATCTTTTATCCTATATTTTTTGTTACCATAATGTTTTCCCTGCAGTACATTTGCTGACCACCAGGAAACTCCTCACAAAGCCTTCCCTGCCCTTTGGTCTTCTGTCCAATGTAAACACGAATGTCTTTCCACCTCTCCTCTGACTTGTGACTTGAACTAGAGCCTTTCAGTCCTTCTCCAGACAGTGAGGTGGTTTATCATTGTGGCCATCTAAAATAGCTTCTGTAGGTGCTCTCTGAAGTGAATCAGGGCTCCAAAGTGAAACAGAGACTTTTGCTTTCTACTTTATTCCAGAAGAAATGTAAATACCTGTACCCTGAAGGAAATCACTCTGATGGTGAGTTATTTAGCAGGCAGCCTCCTACCACTCTGCCTTGCTTCCCCCATTTGTCTCAAGTCCATCATCTCCTATTGGAAGTACTTCTACCATAGCTAATCGGTAAACTTCAGTGGCAACGTTTTTGTAACTGGAAGTCAGCCTAAACAACAAGTGTGTCTAAATTTCTCTACTATTCACCTATTGCCAAATTTACTACTGCTTAATCTCAAGGAATTAAGCTTCACTTTGTAACAGTTCATTGTTTTGAGTCATGATTTCTTCTGACTCCCCTTCATCATTTAAGTGAAAGTTCTGCCAACTCCATAAAACTGGTAAAGAACATAACTGTAATGGATGAATGTATCTAATTTCCTCACTTACATGTATGTTTTCACACGTCATGTCTCAAATTTTATGCTCCACAAAGTTGAGGCCCTATAAAGCTTTGAATTTAACATGCTGTAAGAAATTTTAGCTCAGAATTAAGAGCAGTTAATGAACAGTAGATTACAAGAGGGAAGCTGTGGCTGTTAGAATCAGCTGGTATTTCTCCTTGACTTTAATGGATGTTAGATCGAGCAGTGAGTGAAAGCATGGATAATTGCTCAAAAAGCCAGTGTTCGACATTAGGACAAATAGTACAAGGTGCATGCTCAGAATTACAAGGAAACCGTGATCAAGTCTGCTAGAAACTGCTTCCATTTTGTGAGAGAGCTTTAAATGCCATGTTTTTAATGTAAATGTGAAAAGCAAGACAATGAAAAGATTAACAACCCCATGAAAACTCATGAATTGTTTATCTAACTCAGAAAGCAAAGCAAACCTCACACACAAATCTTTTCAAGGCTGTTTTACTTCAAGATATGATGTACTGGTGCAATATGAAATCACAGCAATTTCACTGACAAATGCTGACAATGACCCCTAAATATTTCTTCCAGTCAGCGTGAGCTGATACAGTCCAGACCACCACACTGTCAGACCAGCTCCTTCTTCTTCATGCACATCCAGTGGTGAGAAGAGACCCCCACTGCATTACACCCACTGAAAGATCTCCATGGACAAATCATCAGCAAAGTCATTACAATCAAAGCCTGAGTGAAGCTCCCAGGAGAGGAATTCTTGAACACAACCATGATCTGACCCAGGAGGACAGCATGCCCTGATCAGCAGGAAGCTCCCCACCCTTACAGCGCTGTTGCATCTTTGCTTCTCCTCAGAGGCTTGGCTTCAATGGAGTATGTTGCACCATGGCAGGTGTTTGTGCTCACAGACCCATGTCCATGCACAGAGGGATCTGTCCCATCATGTCTGTATTTAAATACAGTGCTTTCTTGTCACCTGGGAAGGTGATACTTGTATTTCCTCAGAGACAGAGAGAAGCTTGTATTACTTCTGACAAATGCCTGATGTTACAGTAACCTTCCCTCTAATATCTAAATGGTCTCTAAGACCTTCCTCTTAAGACTCTAAAGTCTTCCTCATTTCAGAGCTCCTGGAACAGAGTATTCTCTTTCCTTGTGCCTTCTCTCCTGTGCATTACTTCAGGTACTATGGCTAAGCGGACAGAGCCACAAGCAGATAGAATGCCAGCAGCATTTTCTTTCAAAACATGGAGGAAATAACTCAATTTTTTGTATTATTATTATCATATTTTTTTTAATGAGTAAATGGAGAATCTATCCTTGTTAGGCTCCCTCACTTTCATTTTTATTTATTTATTTGTTTGTTTCTGAAATACATTACAGCTGTTAGCTATTAGGGACTGCATTTGTAATCTTTCACTGACGTGCAGTAAGTAGAAAGAAGCAGTTTGAATGTTTCCTTAATGGTGCCTTTTAATTCTCCGAACAAGAAGCTGTGCAAGCTGACTAGTTGTATTTATTGAAATTAATATTAACAATGCAAATCTTAAAATCTCGCTTCTTGTACTGGTTGCTTATGAGTAATAAGCACAAATTTTTAATACTCTATTATTTCTTATATTAAAAGAAATCCCATTTAACAAGAGAAGTTTTTAATAATTCATGATTATGTTTAAATATATAGAAAAGAAACACTGGAAATATTTATTTTCTCCTACCTTCTAAATGCATTTCATAAAACTGCTTGTTACCAAAGGCTTGATTCAAATTGGAGGAAATGGTGAGGGAGAGAGTATGGATTAACCACAATCACATAGTGGCAGGACCAGAATGGGGGCACAGCTTGTATGATGTGCCCATGACTGTCCTTGAATGCTGCTTCTAGAGGATAGCAATGCAAGAAGAACTTACACACGAGCAATAAAACATTGAAAGAAAAAAAAAATCCTGTGCATATTTCAGTGATCTTCATAAGAAACATTAGGTCCCACATAGTCCACCAATAGAATGAGGTTTTCCATGGGCTGAAAATACCCACAACTTTAGGTTAACACCATTAATTCACTTCATAACAACAATAACAAAACAGAAAACAAAGCAAAACGAGAAACCAGTTTCAATGTAGCTGTGCTAGCAGAAGGTGGTTTTTCTCAGGGCACCTTGCCTTGTTTGGAAGTTACACCTTTTCAACAGAACAATCTCCAGATGATATGCCCTATATTCCTAGCAGGGGATTGATACAACAGCTAAACAAAGAAGAAAAATCCTACAAAACAGAAACCACTTATAGATGTCTTGTGTGGAAAAGCATCATGGAGCGTGATGATTAGTGATAGACTTGACAAAAGGGAGATAATGGGAAGCAGGGAGAGACGGGAGAAAAGTTTTTTATGTCGGTTTTTATTTTTTTTTATTTTTGCTTTTCATTTTATTTTATTTTTACATAAGCTGATTGTAGTTCTAATTTAATTAGCTGATAATGGGGTTAACTCAAGTTTTAATTAGCAAAACATTCCTACTAATTATAACTCACATTATCATGGAAGGATGTTAATTGGTGTAACTGGCAGTGTTGTTAATGCCCATGTCTGCTATGGAAAACGTTCTTCATGGCTAACAGGAGAATCCTTTATATTTAACTACTAACCCACTCTTCTCTTTGCTACCTTGGCAGCATCATCCAACTTTGCCTGCCAGCTGCACAACTGCAGGCTGAGTTACACACGCATCAGTAATGGAAGAACCAAGTCAGTGCAAACTACTCCGTCTAGCTGAAGCTGGACAAAGTAGGGACACAAAGAGGTGATCAGCAAGCAGTAACTTTGCCCAGTTCAGTTGAAGGGCAGAAGTCCATTACCTATTGCGGTGCAAAACAATGCTATGTTTACACTCCACCTAACACCCAGTCAACTTGCAAATTCCTGGAAGTGTTTGTGCAGTACGTGTTGACTCTTGATCCACAAACTGCTTTCAGAATCATGTGTCTAAGGCTGACTTGAGCCCAGTAAATGCAACAATCCAATAATAAGGGCACTTCATATCTGCTAAGAACCATAATTCCCGAAACATGTTTCCCTGTTGCCTGTTCCGTTCGATCTATTCTTAAAAGAATGCAGAAACATAAATAATGGCATCCACTTGGGAAATACTTACACATATAAATGTTCTCCTCACATCAAACATTTAACTGATGGTCTATCACCTATGTAGCCATTAATTAAAACATACCAGATGTTCACTTGTATTCACAGAAAGCAAAACCCAAGCACAAAGGATGATTCTTTTATAAACACCGCTTTCACATTTTAAAAGAGCAGCAGCCATAGATTCCTATCTCATCCTAACAGCAAATACTAGAGGAGGGAGTATATGCATCCACAGATCTTTCAATCTTATCTTATTCTTGGCCCTAGTAGCTTGTGTCAGTCTTTTGAACAGAAGGGGAAAGAGGACTTTAAATTTATTCCTCTTTAATCCTTGGTTGTGAGAATTCTTGTTGAGCTTTTACTCCTAACGGGCACTTCAATGCTTTTTTGTTGTTGTTTTTTAACATTTTGTATTTAAACATTTGAGTAAAGTTCTAAATGCTGACTGCTGTATTTCTTCTGTCCTCTACCTGTCTATTGAGTTCCTTTGAGTGAATGGCTAATCAAGGGAAAGCATAGCCAGAAAGCTGTTCAATCTCTGTAAGATTGAAATTCCCTAAAAACTGCATTTAAATAGGAAAAAAACATGACTTCTAAAATAAAATCTAACCTTTTTAATTAGAACACTTCTGTTTTCTACATAAATTCAGCGAAGTGACTTTACGTAGAAAACTGGATCAGAGTGCCATGAACTAGGAATTAAAGCATAAATGCAGTGCTCCTCTGAATAATAACTTTGATTTGTCCTCAGAGAGTTTTCATCTCTTCCTGTAATGGGATGCCAGCGCCTAGTTAGAAAGACTGACAGAGTGTGAACAGAAACCAAAAAGCAAACAAAATAAATAAAGGCCCTTTTCAAAAAGAATAAGTCTAAACTAAAAGGGTTTTCAATATATTTCCTATTAAAATTCCCATTTGTCAGTCAAGACACCTTCTAAACTCCTAAGCTTTTCAGTTTGTTTTTCTTTCTGATAAATAGCTTGAAAGCAAGTTTCATCATTTTATATTGGACATACCGCTGAGATAACCATGCAGTGACAATAAACACAGTCCGCTTTGTGCATACTCCAGCAAGCATCTGGGATTCATCTGGAATCAGGAGGTAACAGTGGTCCCTCCACATGACTCTGGTATGGTCAGCGTTTTGTTTTCATTTAAGTTGTACGTGTCAACATCTATCGTTTCTTTAATCACCAGAAGAAGAATTCAATTACTATTTCATAAATGAACATTGACAAATAATTTTCTCTTGGGTTCATCAAGAGAAGCGTGGAAGCAAAGGCTGTTGTGTCTCCTTGCCTGCAGAACAATGCAATGCAGCCTTGTAGGGATTTGTATAAACCATGTGGAAGGAGTTTATGAACTGTGCTTTAGAGTTGGGGATGGTAATAGCCTCACCACATGGCAGTGGTGGCTAGCAGGGGAGATTAGAGCCTTGGGGTTGAAAATCTTTCCACATGTGCTTTGCAACTGCCCCTAGCTGCAATCATTACTCTGCTCCTGAGTGAGTGGATAGACTATAAACTAAACAGAGGGCCCATTAAACCATCCTATGTGTGTGCTATAGAACAGACTAAGGAGCTCACAAGCCTCAGTATTCACACAGTGGGAATCTACCGACCTTGCACCAACACATAAAATAGAGAACATACCTGAATGCAGCAGATGATTCTCCAGGAGAATTACTCCCTTTCCTAGCACCTGCATGTAACTGTATATGTGAATCTTCTTTGTTTGTAGGCGACCTGGTCTTACTGTGAGTTCTTTTTTTTTTTTTGTTGTTGTTGTTGTAGATATTTCTTATTTCCATAGAGGAAAAACACATCAATAGTATTTCTGTCTTATTGCTTGAAATCATAGACACTCAAATGCCACAAAACCAGGTAAAAGTCTCTTGACGGAAATGAAAATAACATTAGGAAGCCTCACTAAAAATGTAACCCTATTTCTCTGCTTGGTGCCCTTTGCAGATGTGAGCTCTCCCAGATGGTCAGGCAGATTGCTGGGCTCTTGCTCCAAAGAGGTAAATATCAAGGAGATATTGTGCTCCCTTCATTCAGCCTGCAAGCCTCACTCTCAGGAATTCCTAGTTGTGAAATGTGAAGGACACTAAGGCCTCATGCTTGAAATGCCATGTTGTTGGATGTAAGTGCCACGTGATATTGTTAATTATTTGGGTAAGTCCCTCTTGCTGTTCCTCTCCAGGTGTTTCACACAATTGCTGGCATAAGTCATTCAGTTAAGCATTTAAGTTTAAAGAAAGGAAGTGGGCTATTAATTCTTTCAAGCTCTATGTTTCTATGGAGGTTGAGATTCAGCAGAATGGTTTCTGAGATGTTTATATTCAGAAAATTCTAAGCTGATAAGTTGTTTTTTGTTGAAACATCAGTTTCACTTCTTTCTGCTACTGTGAGTGAAAAGAAATAGAAGTTATTCTTTGGGCCTTGCATGAAACTTCCTTCTTTTTAAGACAGCTGAAAGATACAACTGTATGGCAAAATATTTGAGTTCTGCCTGTTGATGAGGAGGAACACAGAGCATTGTTTACCAGTAAGTCAGAAATGATGTCAAAAGAACATGCCCAAAATATGTGATGAGGCAATAAGGACAGAAACAACTGACATTAATCACTGTGGATCAAAGCTGTTAATATACGTCAGTGAATACCTTTTTGGCACAGCTACACAGCTATTCCAAAGTGTTTTACTGGGAGTTAGACAGCTCCCACTGCCAACACATTGGCAGGAAGTGAGCAGACACTTAAAGTAATTCTCAGAGTGGCCAGAAAATGCAGTCATCATGGGAGCAGCCTTAGCTGGGAGAGGATATTCACGTGGGGAAAGGCAATGCTGCACCAGAAGTGGCTAGTGCTTTAAGGATTTGGTGATCTTCCTCATGAATTTCCTTTTTACTTGTTTTGAGGATCAACAAGTAAGGAATAAAGCAGTGGGGCTGCAGATGAAGCTGAAATTGATTCCTGCTGCTTATTTGGTTGTTGTTTCTTGCAGCAGAGGCTGCAGGTATCTGACTTGTCTAGGAAGTCTCTGCCATGAGTTTCTTCATCTCCTCTGTGCAGCGCTGGAGCCTGAGACAGGGTTACATGTGTCAGCATTGATATACCATGGCAGGCCAGATCCAGAGCCAGCATGGGAGTAAGCTGAGTTATCACAGTCCATTTTGACTTTAGAAGTACCAAGGGATGCTGGGGCCGCTGGGGACAGGACCCCAGTTCCTCTTCTTTTTTTTTTTTTTTATCTCAGGAGGTTCTGCTCCAAAGACTAAAACACATTGTTGGGGGGCGGGGAACAGAAATAAATTGAATAGGAAATAATAAGATTAAATAACATTAAATTAAATTAATTTGATTTGTGGCTATTTTTCTTATTTTTCTGGAGGAAAATTAATTCAGAGACAAAATCACAGTGGCCATTCTGAAGTGATAGCATGCCTTATTTTGAAGTTTGTGGTGCTGCACAGTAATGCTGCTTCACATGCTTTTCACAACACTTAACTGCTTGTCATTGCAACAACAAAGCAATGTGTTTTTGTTATTTCTGAAATGTAGATTCATGAAAGTAGAAAAACTGCAGTCTTTACTTTCCTTCTTTCAGATGATTCAGAAGCTTTTGGGGTTACTTGAATGCCCCTATTTCTGCTCAGAATCTACTGCATGTTCAGACAGTGGTATGCCACATGGCACTGTAACAAAGGATTATATCCTGATCAATATCAGATGTTCCCTCTGCTCAAATGATTTTGAATGGGAAACTGTGGTACAATATGATTCCTTAGTATTTTGGCATTTTCACCTACTTTGAAAAACCATACATCTAAAGAAATGACTAATCTTCACAATTTTATTTTTATCATTATTATTATTATATATTTTTTAAACGAGATTACAGGCATATTCTCATTCCTAAGTGGAAGAAAATGAGGAAACCATCTTCTCAGAAACAAGGCATGTCCCCTCTCCATCCTGTACTACCTTCCCATTGGGTGGCAAGGGAAGTGGCTTGGCATGTATGTCCCTAAGTCACTGCTCCAAACTATGAAGGACTTTACATCTCATCCAGACCACAAGGGTTTTGTGGGAAGATGGAGGAAGGGGGGAAGTATTTTCTATTTGGTGTCACAGGAAGAGTTCTTCCAGTCTCAGATTTCCAGCAGGCTGGTTGGGGCCCCTGGAGATGTCTCTGCCTGTGGTACTTGGCCAAGGTTTTCCCTGGGGGTGGGGAAGGAGAGCAGGGTGACAATGTGAGAAGAAAAAAGGAAACTTTTCCAGGAAAGGAAAATACTAAAATAATAATACCAGGGAATACTGACTTCTTCACCATATTGTTATTCTCTCCTTTAGGAAAGGTCACAACATTTTGGATTTATAACCTTCACAGCTGACTTTCTTTCTTTAAACTACAGTAAATTACAGACTCTGCATTCAAGAATAGCTATCAGCGCAATGAAACCAATGTCATACATTTTTTGCTATTTAAATATTTAGTATTAGCTGTTGTAGCTTGGAGCTGGGCTTGTCCTGGACCTTGTAAAGAATTTAAATCTTAGAGAATTAAAGGTCATTACATCTGCAGTCATTGCTAACGAGCTCACTGAATTAAAGACCAAAAGCTGAAAGTAATTTATTGTAAGATTACTTTCATGCATGGTGCATACAAGCTGGGAAAGGAAAAGGAAAAAAAAAAAAAGAATATTTTAAAACAAATGGTATTCTGATGAAGCATTTGGTATTTTCTTTGCTGGCTGCTGGGTGCGGTATTTTGCTCCCCTTCCAAGGTTTCCTCTGCAGTCCCAGGCATGGGATTCTGTGTGGGACTAAAGCAATGAATTTGAATTCAGGCTTCAGCAGGATCTCATTGAGGAGGGCAGTGGGCAAGGAAAGAATGAATGGTGAACAACAGATGTTAGGTACAACACGTGCATCAATTCAGTCTGCTGAGAGCTCAGTACAAGTGAACAAACTAATGCTGAAATATAGGATCCAGGTCTTATCCCACATGAAGTACTAGTGCTCTGGAAAATGTAAGTCAAATCCTGAATTCCCTTCTTTTTTTTTTCTTGGACAAATATTAGAGCTTCTCGGACTGGGCTCTGCCCATGTCAGCACAAACAGTGTGCGTCAGAAGGGTTGTGTGAAAACCAAATGAATGCATTTCTTTTCCACAGCTAAAAACAGCTGATTGCACATGAAATGCTGGTGTAATAGTAGTGATGAGGAAGCAGAAGTTTGGCTAGCAAGACTGATTACATTTTATCGTAAGCATCTTCACAAGTGAGACAGAGCTGTAATTCCGGAGAGCTAATTTCCCTGTTATTGATATACTAAATTGTACAGAAATGTAAGGTGCATTTGCCACAGGTAGTGAATATTTCCAGACTTTAAACCTGTGCATTTTATTTTTGCTGGAAACTTCTAACATTTTTTCAGGGAAAATAAACAAACAAACAAATAAATAAATAAATACCTATAATCCTTGTAGTTTGCTTTTTTTAGTGTGTGTGTGTGTGTGTGTTAGTTTTTTGACAAGAATTGTAAAAAGAAAAATCTTAAAAGGCAACAAAATATTCATAGAATCACAGAATCATTAAGGTTGGAAAAGACCTCTTAGACAACTAAATACAACTCCAGCCCACCCTCACCATGCCCACTGACCACATCCCTCACTGCCACATCCACACATTTCTTGACCACTTCCAGGGACAGCAACTTCACCACCTCCCTGAGCAGCCCGTTCCAGAGCACCACTGCTCATCCTGAGAAGGTTTCTTATATATATATATATATATATATCCTATAACATATAGGATATGTTCCTAATATCCAACTCGAACCTCTCCTGGTGCAGCTTGAGAGCATTGCCTTTCATCTGTTCCTTTAAACTAAACTGGATTTTCAATAACAGGAAACCTTTAAAAAGAACTGATTACTTTTTTTCAGGTTTTGTGAGCTCTCAGAGGAAAGTGAAGGTAAATTAACCTTCCCAGGACTAGGATGAAGGCCCTGGTTTTGCTTCCAGTCAGGAACAGTGTTTTTTACTAGGAGATTCTGTTGGTGTTAAGTATTATTAGACCCAATAAGTATTGCTCACGTCTGCACTGCAGATTGCCTATCTTAAAAGAGGATGATGTAATTAACATGGGAATGACCAGATACTCTCCCTACAGTAAGTTTACTCTTTGAGAGGGGACCACTTTCTGAGAGGTAATCTGTCCTCATCACATCCAGTGCCAGCTTTGTGCCTTGTGTTTTATTTGTTACGGTATCCCACTGGAAGGGCTGATTCAGTGCCTGCAATTCAAGACTAAGACTAGAGCTGTCTTTTCCAAAGTGACTTCTCAGCTAATCAGGAAATGAAGCCTGCTCAACATCTGGCTTTTATTTGTGCAAAGCTTTGCATCTGAGTGGTAAGCTCTGGGAGTGGAGACAGCAGCAGGACTTTGATCTGCCACCGCTTCATTTTCCTTGGATTACCAAGGTCACTATTAATGTCAAGAGGGATCTGAACAACAGTCTTGCACTATGGGTTTCCTGTCTGAAACTCCCCTGTCTCTGCTGTGCTTGCTGGCCACCAAAACCAAGGTAATGACGTATTGCTGTTCCTGGCATCAAAGTATCTGAGGCAGACAGGAGAGCTGAGTGCGTAGATAAGTTCCTATAACTGGGAGAGGGAAGCACCTCAACTTCTGTAAGACTTGCACACAAACAGAAGTGTGGAGGATGCTAAAGCACTCATCACTTTTAATGGGATTCTTGAAACCAATGCATTCATATAAAGATATTAGACATTATTTCCTTTATTCTACCTCACGTGTTCACTGGATGCAGTGATAATAAAGTAGCACTACTTAGTGCTAAATTGTCATATCCTGCTCAAGAAGGAACAAAACACACGCAGAGCTATGGACTGTGTCGGTGGCTGGCTGAAGAGACTCACTTACTACTTATCTTTCCTCTGCTGTAGTCCCTGCATGGATTCCTGCGACACTCTAGAGAAAACCTATTTCTTCAGTTCTTCAGTTCTTAGGGCAAAGTTTTCTTAACCTTCCCTTGTCCCCCTGGAAAGGAAACTGGCTTGATGCTACAGATCCTCCTTCTTTCTATCTTTGGTCCAGCTCTTCCTCCCAGTAAATGCAGAAAACACTCTTAAATTGGAGTGGAAGAATGATGCTTTAGGGCCTGTTCTTTAGAAGAGATAAACTTACTGCTTTCAGCGTTACCAAGCAATAATGCTCATAATTAGTACCTGTTGATGGTGAATCTGGACAGAAAGAATTGCTTTGCTGTAAGCACTTCAAACACTCTTTGGTACATTGTGTTATTTTTATAGAATGCATTTAATTTAATTACACGCTACAGTTTAATAATACCCAGGCACCTTTTTCCTGTCTTAGTACATTTAAATCAGGAGGTATTTTTTGTTGTTGTTCAGTGGAAAGCAAACTGACAGCCAGAGTCTCTTCATTGTCACATAAATTTATGTGTTTTTATTTACTTAATTTGCTTCAAAACAAGTATATGTGGAAAACCTGAAAGTTATCTACTAGTCACAAGAGAATTGTTTGGCTGAAAAACAGATGCTCATGTATCTTTCTTTCATCACTGGCCTACATGCTTCTGATTAAAAAGGAGTGGGAAACATGTGCCTAGAGAGCTATATAACATACAAGTACCACTCAGAATATTGATGGTAATTCTGAACTCAGCCCAGACTTCTCAGTGTCACAGATGTACATTAACTAGGTTGGGAAGAGGAGGAGCCAAGGAAGAAGCCCTCCAAAGAGTTTTTCTGAAGTGGTTGATCTACACATCTTTGGGCCATAGTATGTCAGGCATTATCTGGCTTCCACTAGAAGATCACATTTGGCTGATCAGTGAGTTGGTAACTATGAGAAGCACCGTGGCTTCAGAATCCAGCAGTAGTTCTGGTAGGGACACTTTCCACTGTGGAATGATGATGGATGAGTCCCTACATCCCTGCACAGGTATGCACATGGAGCAGGAGCCCAGATATGCCAGGTGCTCAGCACTGCTGGTGGCTGCAGAGTGACAGAATGTATAAGGCAGGAGGAGATCTCCAGAGGCATCTGACCCAAGCTCCCAAGCAGGGCCACCTGGAACTATCTGCCTACATTTAAAAAGGGTTCCATGAAGGGTGATCCAGGAAGTCTGGAAACAGCTGATGGTGCTTGTTGCTTGCTTAAGTAATGCTGAACATGGATATAAGTCGTAAGGTAGTACAGCTTCTAAAAATCCTTCAGATCAATCTGAATTTGAACCAATAATTTTCACATCACTATGCAGAGACAACTTACATCAGAGCTAGATACTAAGAAGACTAGAGAAGAGCAGTCAAGGGCATTTCAGATCTTACTGTGGACTTCACAATAAATGCAGACATTTTGCTTTTGCTGCATACAAGTAGTAGAGGTTTTGTTACTGTTTGTATGGAGCAACAAAGAGAAAGAATGACAAGTGAGATTATTAAATTGAAGGAGTGAAGAGGTTTGGCCAAAATAATTTATACTTACTTTTTATCTGGATTCATATAGGAGTTTAACAAGACATTTAATTCACTGCTCCAGGCACTTCTGCTCCATGATAAAGACAAAAAAAAAAGAAAAGAGAAATAAACACCACTGTCCTTCCTGAAACAGAAGGAAAACTGTTGTCAGTGCCTCAGCTCAGCAGTAGCTTTAGTTTCAATACCAACCCAAGTATTTCGCATGATCTGAGGCAGAAGATGGAACCAGAGTTCAAACTTAAGCAAAGATTTTGTATCTTCAAACAGCTGTTTGAAAAAAATACCACTGCATTGGCAGCGTTTGGATACCTTTAAAAAAACGAAATGTGTTTGTTCACCACCATATCAGACATCAGAGAAGTATTTCATTATATTTTGTTATATTTATTGCCTCTGTAGCTGTTTTCATCTCATTTCTTAGATTTTTAGAAAATTCCTTCCCACTGAGGGGATGGGATGTTAAGCATCCTGTGGCTTATCTTAGGTTGCAACAAACGCATGCTAGTGGGTGCATGGAGTCCAGGAAAATCTTATTCAGTCACTTGCACCTAAATAAGAAAAAGAGCTAAATTTAACAAAGCAAAAATGGAGTGGAGGGCAAAGAGAGGCTGAGACTTTATCTGGCAGGCAAACTGATGAGGTCCTTGGAACAGTTTCAAAAGGTTTCCATTAACAGAGAATGACAAGTAAGAATGCATACAGAAAGTGTTCATCAACAGCTTTTAAAAGCATCATCGTAAAATGGATGGTCATGACAAATATCAGAGGGACATTTCTGTGGGAGGAGATGTAAGCAGAAGTCTCACACCAAGTGCTGCTGCGTAGGAAAGGAGGCGAAAAGCTTGAGAATATCTCACTGTTGCAAACTCTCAGATAATATGATTTAGCAGCAGTGTAACTGTCTCACAGTGGCTGGGAGCTGCCGCCAGACATTCAGTATTGTATATTTTTCTCCATGTTATTGAGAGTGAAAGGTTAGACAGAGGCAGGATTTATAAAAAGCAGACTTTGCTCCAAATATTTTGTTTAATGTTCATAAAATATCCCCAGATTCATTGCAGAGCTCCAGGACCAGAGAAAGGCAAAATATGAGGGGCATTTGTCTTTCAGTTAGCACATTTATTTTGTCTTAATTAGAATTTTTGTTTTGCTATGTGACAAAAAGGTTTTAATTTGGATGTAGAAACACAGCAATAAAACCAGCCTTATCAAGGCGGGCAATCAGTGTGGTAGAACAGCATATTCCAGGCTCTCTGAAGCTGAGGTAATGTAGTTATATGTGGCTGCTCTGCAGATTGACATACCCAGAAAAAAATATTTGACTCTTTTATTACCTTACAGTCAATGGAGTTTGGTCATAGCAAGGTACTCTTGCCAGATTTTGCACTTACTTAGGCAAGAAAGGTCACCATCAGTGGTTGTCAAAAACAGGGAGATACGAAGAAGTTATTTTCACTGCACAGTTTTTTGAAGGAGCTTTTGAGTTGCTTAATGAACAACAAATGAAGAGAGGGCCTTGTCTGTTGTTCTCGGGGGGTTTCTATTGGTTTGACATGCAGAAAAGTAAGGAGTGGCACTGCATTTTGTCATCAAGATTCAGACAGCACATGGAAATTTGGAGGAAAATCTAATTCAAATTTAGAAACCACACGTTTGTGTCTGAGTGTGAGGTTTGCATTCTTGATCAGCTACAAGAAATAAATGGGTATAGCCATTCAAAAGACAGAGAAACCTCACCAAGTTATTTTCTTGCAATGTTTTGGATGCCATTTCCCCTTCTGCTCTCACTGTGTGCTGTCCACTCTTGCCTTTCACCACAAGGCTTTTGCATTCACACACACATCCCAAACCAGGAAGGCTTATTTCTCTCCTTATGCTGGTATGTGGATACTATCTCACCAGATTTCTACACTTTTTGGGGTTTCCCAGTCACTGTTTGAGGAGGATCACAGGGATGCAAAGATGCCCATTGTAATGATACCGATGCCCCAGATGAGACTAAGTGCAGAGTTCACCAGACTTCAGCAAACAGAGATGAATGTTGATGTCAAACACAGTTGGCTTTTCCATGTAGGTTGCTCAGTGACTGATAGGTGGAGCCACCACAGTGTCCACTACCTTGTAAACTCATGAGTTGCTAAAGGCAACTTTAAACATACTCAGGATGCTTAAAGACCATTGCATACGGATGGAGATTTTTTGGGAGGAGATAGATAGGTACTTCCAACTTGACAATCAACATTTCCTGAAACAGAATAATGAAATCACAGCATTGCTGCAATTTCTCTGTTTCTTGAGCTTCTTTTCTGTGTAGAAATTGCTAATTTACAGTGCACAGTGAAAGAAAGATTGCTGTTGCATTATTTATTCACGACAATTATGGTTGTACCCAAAGAAAGAAGCAAGTATTAAATAAAATTCATGAAAATTCCCCAAAATTCCCCATGCTGTTTATAAGCACAGTTAGTGAGGATGAACAAGGACTGCACAGCAGGTAGAGTGCAAGGGAGGTATGAGAAAGAAAGCAAAGGAACAATTATTTCCCCATCCCTGAAGGCTGGCATACTGAAGACTAACCAGGTCATCTGAAGGTATAAGTTAAGGCTGTTCTGCTGCATTATTGCCATTTAAGAAGAAATATGTCACAGTGATATTGGTCATATTAGATGCTGACCTCTGGGAAAGAGGACAACTTGAGTCATATGCATTGGGCCCACCCCACACTGGGGGAACATAAGGAGTCCTGCCTTAGATGATCACCTGAGTGATTTTTAGGCAGATTTTATGGAGTCTCATATTTTCTCTCTTACATTCAATTCAGCAGCCTTATTCAACATTCAGCTTTTACCTCAGAGCTCAGCCTATCTTCCTCTACACACACTGAGTTAAAAGACTGAGCCTCTTATTTCTCTTTAAAATAATTACAAGAGATGTGCATGCCAGTGATTTCTTACTCTTTGTGGTATCTCCATTTCTATTTTGGATGTTTCTCAGTGAATGAATATGGTAATGATTAAAATCAGAAGTGTAGTTTTTGACTCTGCTGTCATAGGACCCATATAGACTCTAGTGAGAGTTGTCTCTTTCCAAACAATTTGTTATTGAGTGAGACAAGTGGAGATTCTACCAAAATACATGCTAATGTGTTAAACCAAGAAAGCTTGATTGTTAAGCAAATAGTTCAGAGTTATCTGGAAAATTATATCAGAGCCAAGGAAAGAATTCATGTTTCCTTATTCTTCAGCAGAAACTCATGCTTCATTCTCTGTATTAGCAATTTTCCATGATCAGTCTTATAAAACAAACAAAATGTGCAATTGAAAATACTGCAGGAACTAGATGTTTAAGGAATGTCTCAGAGACAATGCAGTATTTTTTTCCTGAAGTACATCTAGAAATATTAAATTATACAGAGCTCATTAAACTTATTCTTTGCAGACCACTTCTACGAGGTTGAAATAACTTCTCATGTATCCAGCACTGAGAAAGACATGATTATGTGATTTTATAGTTAAACTGGAGAACACCAATTTGTGATTTATTTCCAGTGCACTTGAGTGTGTTTCAGAATAGAATAGGATAGTAATGTCCCCTCTTTACAGCCACTCAGTGTTTTTTCCTCTTCAGAAAAAGGAAAAGAAAGATTACTGATTTGATGGTGAGCTATGAGGCTTTTCATTTCTAACAACTAAGAAGTGATGATGCAGCAGTTTCGACTATGAATTCAAGCTTTGTCCTTTTCTGTCATACAGAAAGCTTGAGAATGCAGCCTATGTTTGCCAATGGTAAAGAGAAGATTTGCCTCTCTACATCTTTAAAAAAAAACAGTTATAGAATAAATATCCAGGATTTACACTAGACAGTCAGTCTCCCCTTGGCATCATAAAGTAACTTGAGTTTTCCAAGACATACTGCTTTCTTGGTATACTGAGCTGACATTTACAGTACCCACTTCCTCAGCGAAGTCTGAACTCCTTGTTATATTACACTCTTGTGCCCGTGTGATCTGATAAACTTTGCTTTTGTTTAAAAACTAAATGTCTTCTCATGGTCTTGAGACATCCTGGCCACAGAAAGGACTCGCCTCATTCCTCCCAACGTGCTATGTTAATTCAGATTGATGTTTAGGGAATTGGTCAAATTTAGTGCCAACCTAGTTAGATCAAGTTGAGTTCTGGCAGGAGAGTAAATGCATATGTGTTTTTAATTAATCCCCTGCCTAAATCAAGAGAAAGGATATTGCATTTTTCAGCAGAATTGCTCCACACAGTGCTGACTGCATATATTTAACAAATCTTACTCATGTAACTGAGAAAACTCTTTGGAACCCTTCCAAACCTCATGTTGTTTTTGCCGAGTTATTTGAACTCCTCTGTACCTGGTGTAGGGCTGGGGCACTTTTGTTGGCAGCCAAAGAGTGTCTGTACCTTGGAGTCTTGCTATTAACTCTGTTCAGAAAAGAACTTTACATTTAGGCAATATGTTTCTCCTGGGCACAGCCCCAGTGTAATCAAGCTCAGTGCTAAATGCTGAGAATAACTCCATTCCATCCCCTTAAAAACATCAAGCATGTGCTTAATTAAAGTTCCTGGTAGGAAACTAGATACATCTTAGAGTACACCGTTTAAATGGTCACAAGACATACTCATTACCTGGTGTTGTGAGAACATATACACTACAATAACTTTCTTTCCTACAACTTTGTCATTTAGCTTTCCAGCCAAGAAATCCAACTTTCCCTTCCCTTCCCTTCCCTTCCCTTCCCTTCCCTTCCCTTCCCTTCCCTTCCCTTCCCTTCCCTTCCCTTCCCTTCCCTTCCCTTCCCTTCCCTTCCCTTCCCTTCCCTTCCCTTCCCTTCCCTTCCCTTCCCTTCCCTTCCCTTCCCTTCCCTTCCCTTCCCTTCCCTCTCCTCTCCTCCCCTCCCCTGCCCTCCCCACCCCTTCCCTTCCCTTTCCCCTTACTTTCTTTTGAATAATTTGGTCAGATTTTGGTTTCTTTGACTTCCTGATCTGCTTAGGAATCAAATGACTCTTTAAACATGAAATTTTTCAGGCCTTTTGATTTGGCTAACCACAAGGTCAGTTTTTCATTTGTAATTTAAATTATTCCAGATGCTTGCACAAACTGCAAAGAGATCAGTTTTGACGTGGTCTTTAATACAATACGTAGTTACAAGGTCACTTCTCCAGGGTAGGAAAAAAAAAATCCCTTCCTAAGATTTTGAAGGTCAAAGCAGGTAAAATATTCCTCAGATAAGATAGTGAGTCATGCTGAAGGCTGATTGGAAGTATCTTTACATATGTAAATATAAACCTAGAAAGAGAAAGAAACACACTCATTAAATGGGTAGAGACTGATTAAGGGTGACTTCCTGAACTCTCTCACTCTTGCAGACCAGATGTACAAAAGAAGGATTAAAGGGCAGGCAACACTGTCAGACTTCTTAGATAATAAAAAAATGCGCTCGAAGGGACAGAACAGTTGTTTGAATCCTCTTCTTCCTAGGCAAAGGACTGTGAGCTGGACTGAACTACTGATGTTCTCAAATTTCCATAGACTTTGCTTTATCATTTTACTATAACAAACATCCAGAAAATAGTATTCTCTATAGAGAGAACAGTCCTTTTGTTTCAGCCAGCACCCACTGAGGTCGGTAAGGCACAAACATGTACCAGTCCAGCTGGGCTGTCTCTCTGTCACTGTTCCTATCCCTCATTCATGCTGGAACTGAAAAAAACTGAGGTGTGGTCAACTTTCTTTGCCAGGTTATTTTCCTGTCAGATCTTGAACTGACCAACTGTTTAATTGCAAAAACTCATGAGGGAGACAGGGGGAAAGCTTTGACATATGCCAGAGAATGAACATAGCTTGCAACAGCAACAACCATGCATCAGACAGATGTAAAATCTGAGTCCTTAAGAGCTAGCAGTGGTGCTTCATGGCATTGCCATAGACAGGAGAGGTGGCATTTAATATTCCCTAACTTCCCAGCCACCTAGAGATTTCTTGTCTACATTCTGTCAACAGGAGACACATGTAGGATATTTTTCACAGGACTTTGACCACAACTTTTTGTAACAGAATCACAGAATTATCAAGGCTGGAAAAGACCTAGATCATCTAGTCCAACCATTACCAATACTTCCTGGCTAAATCATATTCCTCAACACCACATCCAAACGTTTCTTGAACACTCCCATGGTCCGTGACTCCACCACCTCCCTGGGCAATGATGTGGCAGCAGTTCTCTCACTATTTTATTTTATTTTATTTTATTTTATTTTATTTTATTTTATTTCCCAAAATGAAAATAAATCTTTCTTGCTGGAGGTGGAGATCACTTATACCATACAAATTTTTACATTAAAACCTAAGATACTGATGAGGTTAAGTTAGAAGTCATGAACGTGAAGGAACTGTTCAGTGTAATTTTGCATGTTACACTAAACTGTTTCAGAAAGATTTTGAGTCAAATCTTTGCAAGAGGGGCTGAGAGAACGTATAAATGAGAAGAAAATTTACTGTTTTATGTCAACAAAAGTGACAACATCAGGTAGGAAAACAGCTTTCCCTCCTTTTCCCTTCTTCAGTACCAAACCTCAGGGATCATCAAGTACCAATCTCCTGCCACATGGCAACCACTAGACAAAATCCTAGACCAGGTGGCCCAGATCACCATCCACCCTGGCCTTGACTTCACCTCCAGATAACATCATCCCACATCTCATACTTTTTCCTGGTTCATGTATGAGTACACTGACAATACAGGTTGCTGCAAGACTTAAAGTAAGATGAAATTTCAATTATTTATTCTTGTCTATAGCTTCTC
Organism: Coturnix japonica; assembly: GCF_054131305.1. Taxonomy (NCBI): domain Eukaryota; kingdom Metazoa; phylum Chordata; class Aves; order Galliformes; family Phasianidae; genus Coturnix; species Coturnix japonica. The sequence goes on along the minus strand of NC_140702.1, from coordinate 13,578,331 downwards.
CGATGCCATCTCTAATGCTTTCCTTGTACTTCTGAAGAGGAATATGGAATAATGAAACGTACAGGCAAATGTAAACATACAGCATGAAAATAAAAGTAAATGCTATTTTCCATTCCATAACTCACGGTGTGCTAGCATTTAGGGGGGTTCAGGCACAGATCCTTGTGTCAGACATACAGTTTATGGTATTTTTTGTCTTGACCGGTTGTAATGACATATCTGTAGCACATATAATTATGAATCTGTCAGTTCTGGTCAGATACAAAAATGCAAGTTCTCTTTTAACACAATGTCATTTTGACCACATATATTTCTTGATGCTTTGTCAGTAATGGAAGACATCCAACCAGCGTCTTATTTCTGGATAGGGGGGAACTTCTGCTTTTACTGATCCTTATAAGGCTGATATTGTTCAGTTGCAGGGATGTATGCACAAGGTTAACTATTACAGATGCATTTCTGCTGGAAAAAATAGTGATTTGATAGAGATTTTTCAGAAGGAAAATAAAAGACAGCCTTGTACCAGCATCCTGAATATAGGTTGGAATATTTTTTGCAATGGATGACATTTCTGGATTTGCACAAAAACCTGATGAGAATGCTGTATTGTAGTTTTCCATAATAAGCATCTGGTTTGCAGTAGTTGACATTTTCTTTGTGCCAGCCAGCAGTTTAATAGACTAGAGCACAGTTCAGGTGCGTGCACCTGTAGTGTAGATGTGGTCTGGTAGATCATGGTTCCTCACTACTGACTCCCACTGACAGTTTTTGTTTCATTTCTAAATGTTTTTAAAGCACATTTAAAGCCACTGCAGTGCTCAGATGGAAGCAAAAGTAGTAAACCGTTCCTACCAAATGATTCTTATCGAGAGATGAAGATTTTTGCAGTAGTTCAATGCACTGACTATGTGGGTGCTGGCATTGTTTTGTCCTGTTTCCATTTCCTCGTATTTCTGTAAGTTTTCACACACTTTTATCACAGTTTGGGATGTTTACAATGAAAACACAGAGATCAGCTGAGACACTCAGATTCAGCAAATACAAATTTGGGATCATTTATTATAGGTAGGTGCCGTAAATACTATGTGATGTGAGCAAAAAGTTTAGTGAGAGTCTTTCACAAACTGCATCATATTCCCCTGCAACTTTATGCTAGATGTAATGCAAAGATAAAATATTTTCTAGGACACACCAAGGCTAATACAGGGAGATATAATACAGCAAACTAAAACAGCATCTGGACTCAGTGGTTAATGGAACATTTCTATATGGAGCTATAATGCAGCATAATGCAGTAACGCTAGCAGATTTTTCACAGTTATACATCATTAAAGATTTTCATGCCCTGAGCAGCAGCAACTCTGAATGCTTCTTCTGCTTGCAGTCTAGGATCATTCATGAATAAAATTGTTTTTAATGCCTTGACAGAGAAGAGAATTCTCAGAGGTTACAAAGAAAACCTAGAATTGAAAACACTTAAAAATTCCATCAAGCTTTACTCCAGGTCATGCATGACACTTCAGCATGGCTATTCCTTTCTCCAAAAATAGCTCTCTTGAAAGTGGTGGCATTTCCTTTGGAATGAAAACCTACCAACAAGTATTTCAAAACCTTTTCTCTGTAATGTGTCCTGCTGTGAGTCATGTCTTGCAACAGAGCACAAGGCTTTGGCTGAAACAACCACTGCTCAGAAAAGAAGTCAGGTATCTGTTGCTGCAAATTATCTTCATTAATTTACACCACATTGCCACATCATGGACAATCTGTAGACTTCCTTAGCACTTAAATGTTGTGCGAATACTCTCCCGTATTCAAACATCACCAAGATGGACTTGCATCATGATTTTTCCTAAGGAAAACAGCTTAAGATTGTCTTTTACACCGGTATTCCCCTATTGGTTATGCGGCACCTCCCCTCATTTAAGACAGCACTCTCTACTGATGCAACACTTCAATACTTCACGTACTTTATGTATCTTTCCTTCATCCATCTTTGGACAAGTGAATTAATGTCAGCAGTCCACAGCACCATGCCCATGTATTTAGGTGAAGGAAAAACTGCAGGAAAAGTCTGAAAGGGACTGGGGGACCCAAAGCCACAGTGTAGATTTTCCAGGAAGGAAATTCAAATTTTCTCACGAGCACTGTCACATACAGAACTGCATTTTGCAGGTATTACCAAACTTCTATTTTTATTTATTTTTTACACACCTAAAATGGGTTAAAAACCAAAGGTAGCACCTTACAGCAAAATCTGAGGCTGCTGGTATTCTATTAATCCAGGAAATTTATTTATAAATAAATTGCGAAAGAAAGGTAGAAAAACAAAAAGTTGGGAAGACTCTCTTCAATGAATGTCAGTTCTGTTACCCTGTAGCAATGCATTCAGTTGGAAGGAACCCCAAGGGCCATAGGAACCAACACCCAGCTCCACACAGCACCACTCAAACACAGACAGTGTGTGTGAGAGCAGTGTCCAAACACTCCCTGAGCTCCATCAGCTCAGGGCTGTGCCTGCTGTCCTGGGGAGCTTTGCCATGCCCGCTGCCCTCTGGGGCACAGCCTTCCCCTGGCTCCCCAGCTTTCCTCTGACACAGCTCCATGTCATTCCCTCAGGTTCGATGTCTGACTGATCTTATCAAAATGTCAGTGAGAACAAACTGGGGAATGCTATAAAATTAACGCTTTTTCCTCATGCAGCCCAGTATCTGCCTTTCTTGAATATGGAAGCAAGTGTTAGCAAGCCTCGTGATCGCTACTGTTTTCCTTCAGGACCTCGAATAGTCAAGTTTTTAAAATGGTTCTTATGTCTCATAATGAGGAAGACTGTACCATCATGAGATTATTAGTGAGAATATAGCTAATTAAAATCCCGCTGTAAGTCTGTGGAGTGTAAGGGGCACTAACAAGGGGACTGTATCATTCCCTGTTGGCTGGGGGTCTGACTCCACAACCTCTGCAAAAGCTGCATCACATGGCGAGGCTGCAGGAGAAAAGCTCCCCCACAACAGATCTCAGGCTTTACATATGTTTGTCTGTAATGGGATTACTTACCCACTGTTAGGTAAGCAAAAATTGAAAGAAAAGCCTTGCTGCTTCAGGGTTTAAAACTCTTTTGCCTACACACCCTGGACACAGATCAGTGTGAAAGCAGCACTAATAACAAGCTGCTCCAATGGAAACGAAAGGATCCCCTGGCACATTTTAAAGAGGTATGTGTAGATAACCACCAATTAAGGATCAGGTGAATATTGCCAATAATTGGAAGACATTAAAAGAAAGCTGAAACAGACAACCACAGGGATGGCTGAGCAGATTGGATCTCACTTGCCTGGAAAAAAAAAAAATGGTCTGACTGTCCTTTCCTTCATCAACAAAATGGTTTCTTACATTGAGAGTACTGTGGAGAACCAGGGATAAGAAGATAAGTCATGATGCCTTTAATATTGCAGATACTGAATGTGAAACACTTAATACTTTATTAGGAGCTGTGCTTTGGAACTGCTGTAGTACAGAAAGCTGAAGAAGGAAATGAGGCTTATTTTATTTAAAAAACAGGTCATGAAAACAGAATTTAACCTTTTGAATAACTGGATTCTATCCAGAACAATTATTTTTGCCATCAAAGTGATTCTGAAGTGAAAAGAACACAAAGCATTCTTGCAAATTGAGTAATTTGCAGTTAAAATGGAATGTCTACATTTGGCAATGCCAAGGCTTACTTCTTGAAAGAAGATAAACATATTTCTTGCTAACAAATGCTGGTGTACTAAACTAAATGGGCTAAAGTGTTGAGAATGAATTTTTTGTGGCTAACCTGAGGTACCACAAGAGATCCTTGTTCCAAAGTATGCTAAGCTTGCCTGAAAATAATGCTTCTTTTCCATATGCTCTAAAATACTGGCATACTTTCACTTTTATTTTTAGAACAGGCTAATAGGTCTCTTTAAGAAGAAGAATACACCAGTTTATTTTCTTTGGGAAAGATGGATGTCATACCCACTTCTAGGAAACATGCCAAAAGAATACACTTCCTTCCCTGATTCCAAAGCATGTGCTGTACTAACAATTATTTCAGTAAGGCTGATGGGCTAGAGCAATTAAGCTCATAGACTTTAGCACTTTGAACAAAAATTCCTCTATTATACTTTCAATTTAAGTGCTCTGCTATCAGTTTGCTGATGATGCAGTAAACAAGCATAAAAATTATCTTGCCACTAACATCACAGAGAAGCAACTCTAAAATGCCTGAGACAGCACTGCTTTCCCATCACACCAGATGTAGACCAGAAAGAAGGAAAGCAGCATAAAGTTTTGGCTAATAAGATCCTTGCTCCCTTGTGTTTTCCACATCTGAAGTGTCTTGGTGTACTTAGGACCTGATTCTTACTAGCACTCAGACTTAAGATGGCCCTAACTGAGGAGCTGTTGTGTTCAACAAGAAATTATATAACTGAATTTTCTTTTGATGTTTTAATGAAGATGATCTCATGGAAAAAGAGTGTGGATGTCTTTTGCTGAGAAGCACGTTTGCTACATCCTGCTGGGAAGTGGGCTGATGATGTTCCCAGATGTTGTGGCATGTATCGAGCACCCTTGGACCTCCCAGATCAGAAACTCCTGGAGTCTGGAAAAAGGACATTTGCTCTTCAAAATCAAAACAGGGATTTTAGGCTGGCCAGACTGAAAAATGTCACTATCTGAGTGTGAATCTTCCTGAAAATGAAGGAATGAGAACCTCTTCACAGCTCCAACAGAAGGCTCCATGCAGCAACATCTCCCAGGGGACGACTAAGAATAAGCCAAGACTCTATTCCTTAGCACAGTGTCAGCTGATCCCTGAACTCCTCCCCAGATGATGGTGAATTCATTGAAAGGGTGGTGAACTGGTATGAGAAAAGCAGGATAAAGCACAACACTCTGAAGTTCTCTGGGAAACAGGACACTTGTTCATAGCTAAGAAAGTTGTGTGCATATAGGGAGAGACCACAGTTACGCTGATCACAGGATGAGATATCAGGTCTGGGTAGACACAGAGACTTCAGAAGTATTTCCAGGTCTGTCAAGTTATGTCATATTTAATGTCCTGTCATTAAATAGGATAGGCCACTAGTACTGAGATTTTGTTAGATTCTTCTTCCAAAAAAGGAGAAACACAATCATACACAATATGGTGTGAACTGAAACAAAGGATTAAGACAAATGTGTCAACTGCAAAAATATCTTCATTCATCTTGACTTGCGCTACTGCTTCAGTTGCTGTACTAGCTGCAAAATAGCACTAGCTCCCTTATTCCAGGTACTGAGCACAATTTTTGTTGGTTTTGTTTGTTTGCTTGATATTTTGTTTCGCTTTTGCATTGAAACTCTTACAATCATCTCTGTTGGTCCTGACTGCCAAATGTTGGCTCAGAATTTCACTTAGAGAACAGGATAACTTCAATTCTTTCATTTTCTGTCAGACATACTTTTGAAACTATTGGATGCCATTTTTGCAGAGGACTTCCCCAAATACCACCACAGCCTATTAATGCTTTCTCACTGGATTTGAAGAATAAATTTGTGATGCAGTTAAAATGCTTTACTGTGGGACTGGCTTTTCTTGAAAGAGATGCCTTCTAATTGAAGACAGCTGAGATTAGGTTTGATTTTCAGCAACAAGGTACCTGATAAAACAGGAGGTCTGACGCTTTCCTAGATCCCTGTTTAGGCCTCGAGAAAGGAAAGGGGAGAACCTACTCCCTTATTTTTGACATTATCTAACTATGAATGTGCGGATAGCCAAAGCAATGTATCTTTAAGCTACATCTTTTTGGATTATAATGACACGTTTGCAGAAGTTATACATGCATTTTAGGCCTACATTCAAAAGATAATTTACACAGACATACACATCAATTAAATCCATCAGCTAGCAACCTGAAATAATTAGGAAAATCTAGGATTTTATTCTTTGAAGGTTGAAATAAAGTTATCACTTTGTTCCCTTCCCTTTTCTCCATACATTTCTTCTTTCTCCTCTGTCAAACAGTATTCAGTGCAGTGCCGGACAGGCACAACTTAGTTTATATAAATGTCAGAGCTATGAGAAACATTCAGTAAAACAGACACTGAGTAACGGCTGGCTAGTCTTGCACCCAAAGATGCTGCCAGCCCCACTCTGCTGATAACAGATATGGCTGTTCTGCACAACTGCTGTTCCAGTAAAAGCACTTGCACACTTCAGCTGGTCTTATTTCTTGCAGGGGCACCTGTGTAAATTCTTCTAACTCAAAATTAGGTTTGCCAGGTACAGCCATTATCTCTAGATTTTTCACTGGCACAGGTTTGTTGACACAAGCATATTAACAAAGCAGTGCTGGTATGGATTTGTGGTAGCATGGTGATGCTTCAGGGCTTTGAACCCCAGCTGACAGCATACTGCTTTCATTAAAACCCACACCAAACTTGTTGGCAGGTTGTTTGAATTCTGCCCTTGGTAAACTGCTGAGTCCCTGTTTTTGCTCTTGATTCCCATTCTTGCTTAAGTGCCACCTGAACCACAACTAGAAGATGGTGCTGGAGAATAAACACTGTGTTATCTGTGCTGGGCAACAACAGAACATCTGTGCAAACAGGTACTGAGCTGGGTGGCCAACCAACACTCAAAACTGTTCTGCAGTGGCCCTATTTATTACTGCCCAAGTTAAACAGATTTAAACTAGCACAGGCATCCTTTTCCTTGTCACAAAAGAGGCTCATCCTTAGAGTGCAAGCCTTCTGGAGCACTTCATTCAATATGTAGGCAGTCTCCAGCGCACTGCAAGTTTTAATGCAAGGCTGAGCTGCTCCTGGGATCTACACAATGCCAGCTTTTTCTTCAACAGGTGGTGGATGTTGTCAGCTACTCATTCAAATGCAGTGAAGCCTTATTCTTCCATCTCTTCTCCATCTTCTCTCCTTTTTCTCCATCTTCACAACTTCCTCAAACATGTAAAGAAGGTCGAGGCATAGGCTGGGCTCCTTGATAACAAAATCAATACTTCCATGCTGTATCTGCAGTCTTGGATGGATTTTCAGGAATACTGCATCTTTTTTACTGGCTTAAAGGACTAAGTCGTCACTTGAGTCACAAGTGGCACAAGGGAGTAATGGATCTGCCAGTGAAACAAAACAACCTCTGTACAGTGCATGCAGAAAATTCAATTGGTGTCTGTCTGGCTGCTTCCCTTTCTTCTTGGGCACACTTGTGAGGCACTATAATTGGCTTAGCCAGGGAGATAAGTGACAATTGTGGATGGGAGAAGGAAAAACAGGAGGAGGAAATCTCTCTACTTTTTATTTATCTATTGAGTTGTCATTGTCGTCCAAGAAGCACTTAAAAGAGATCTTCTGCACTTATCTGACAAGAAGAAGGACACATGAAAAGACCTAGTAATTAAATAAGTACCCAGCTACAAGGCTGCAAGAGTCCAGAGCTTTATGCAGTCTCCTGACAAGTGTCATACCAGCTGCCCTGGGAGAATCATAATATCCCAAGCTGGAAGGGAACCACAAGGATCATCAACTCCAAATCCTGGCTTCACTCAGAACCACCTCAAAATTAGTCTTTACATCTGAAAGCAATGTCCAGATGCTTCTCTGGGCTCCGATAAACTCAGGACCATGACCATTTCCCCAAGGAGCGGGTTCCAGTACCCAGACACTCCCTGATGAAGGCTATTCCCCATCTTTGTAGCCCTCCTTAGGACACTCTATTAGTTTTATGTGTTTTTGTACTGTGGCATGCAAACCTGGATACAGTGTTTGAAGTGAGGCCACAGCAGTGCAGTGTAGATCACTTTGCTCTTCTGGCTAACAAGGCTGTGCTCAGTGCACACTAAAGAGGTGATGGGAGGGAGCAAATCAAACCTTCAGGTTTCTACCCTCTGCCCCAGATTAAACCAGCACAGCTTCACCAGTTTTCCTGATCTCAAAAACATAATATAGAAAATTTCATAAGAACAAGATGATCATGGCTGAGACACGAGCACAATTAACCATGGGGTTTCATGCATCCATTTTACATGGTAACTTTTAATCTTGCTGCTTTGGGAGAAATATCTTTGCTGGCTCTAGTTTGCAAGGACACATGTTAACATGCACAGTGTGACTCTGGACTTACATCACCCATGCAGGACTGCATAAGGAGAGTGCTGCTATTCTGGGGGCACATTGCAGTCCCAAGCCTTGCAGCAGGAGACGTGGTGCAGGGCATGTCATGCCTGTTTCCTATGGGCGTTGCAGGCTGGCTTACATGCACTGGACAAACCTGACCAGACAAGGCTTTTACTGCTTTTCTTAAGAAAAGTCTTTCATTGTGTGATGGGGAACATTTTGGAGTCTAATTATATGCAGGTCGGTTCAACTAGTACCAAGCCATTTGAACATGACAGAACTGCTGGAGCTCTGAGGGCCTCTGTGTTTCTTGATGGTGTACAAAAGACACTGCAGCAAATTGTTTCAATTGGCATAATCAGATGAATGAATCATAAAGCAGACAAACAGCAATTCATCCCTCCATGCAGATTCTCCCACTAACTGCACTGCAATTAGTCAGCCCAGTAATGACATTTCCAATACAATTTCACTTGCAATCAGGTCTCTCTGCTCATAATCCTAAACCTGACAGCACAGCGTACTGTCATGGGTTTATCCCCCAAAATAACATTGTTCTGTACCTCCCTGGGACACAATCCTCGCACAAAGATAAGAGCTTGCCTGCAGGATATATGCCTGTTGATAGTCTCTGACACAGGGTACCCTCGGAAATGAACTTCCAGCTCATTCCAGTAGATTGGAACAGCATAACCACTGCTGAACAAGGCATGGGCTGTGAGCAGATCCACTGCTCCCTTTGTCCACACAAGGTACTTGCAGAGAAACATCAGTGTTTTGCTCTTTTGCTCAAAACTGTGTGACAAAATTTGTAAGGCAGTAACTGGCAGCAGAGGCACTGTCTTTGAGGCATACAAAGGTTATATGGAGGTATTTCAGCTTCTGGGTAGTTCCTGCATACAGTTTTGAAAATAGTAAAGGGTGGCATTGTTGAAGATCTCTTGTGAATCAAATGTTACGCACAGAACCGCCTAGCTTACCTCCTTGGCATTCCTTATTTGTAAACATAAGGGAATTAAGCAAAGTCAGACTTCAGCATTCGTATATTACTTCCTCAAAAACTTTCTTTGGCTTTCAGCCATCCCTTCCTGTAAGCTCTGGAAATGATCAGAGCTCTTTTTTTCTCATTACCACTGTAAATAATGATACCCAAGATTTTTAAAAATTATGGCTTCTTTGGATAAAGCAGAGAGAAGTTCCCAGTGTCAGCAGTTTATGTCAGCATGGAGCTTATTTTACACCACAGAAGGACTGCTCCAGGAGGCCGGTGGGCTTCAAACGCACTTAGCGAGATGCAAGCAATCATGTATGTTGTGTATCAAATTGAGTAGCACTTCGAGTCACTGGCCTGAACTGAACTTAATAACAAGCTTTGACCTGTGCTACATCTGCCCTGGCTAGAGGAGAATTTGCATCCACTTCAACTCTGACTTTTAGTTTAGCTTTGATTTGACATCCCCAAACTGTATTCTGATTTTAGAGCTATTTTTTTTCTGCATGGTATTTGCTTACATTGCATTTCTCTATTTCTGCTCACTTGCCTTTACCAGCTGTCTTTAAAAATAATTATGCCTCTGTCTGGCTTTTTTTGGTCACCTCTGTTAGTTACTGAGAGAAGGTATTTCCTAGAGATTACATGTTTTTGACAAGAATGCTCTTCAGCTGACAAAATTCAAATGTGATTTTCTGCAATATTAATTTGAGACAGTCTTTATGGATGCGCCTTCCGGGCCCTTTTTCAGAAGAGAAAAAGAAAAGCTGTCCTTTTTCAGAAATTGGTACACAAAAGGGTGGGCTAATGGAAAAAAGTAATTTGCTGAGAAGTTTGAATACTTGCTAACAGTGTTTAGTTTCTGTTATGGTTACAATACAAATGACTCTTTAATCACTGACACTTGTCTTCTCTTGATGAGTAACTTTGCTACCAGCTCCTCATTCAAACCTTGCAGCCACTTTGGTCAATTCAGCCAGCTCCTGCTTCCAGTGTGAGCTTCTGGGGACTGATTTACAGACATGATACTGAACTACCTTTCTGTTACTCATGTAGTTACTAATGGCACTTTGTACAACTCTTTGGACAAATGACAAAAAAAACTTTCAGCCATGGATGTCCATGTATATGGTAGATTAGAACCTGCTTAATGAAAACAAGCAAACAAATAGGAACAGGAAAAACAAAGCCATCAGACAGGATTCATTTTAGAACACCAGAAAATAATAATGCAAGGGCTGGAGCAGTAAACAGACTTCAGTAAGAGAATGTAAATAGAAGAACCAACAGAGAACTTCAGAGAAACTGACTATGGGCATCTCGAGGCACAGCTGTCAGACTGGCAAGAGTTCTATCCAGCTGGCCCACATTGTTCTGGCATGGGTCTCTGCTCTGTGAGTAAGCACCTCAGAGCACACAGAAGAGCTTCAGCAAAGGCAGATTGGAGGAAAGCTAAACTGCTAAAAGCTGCAGCTAGCTGTAAATAACAGGCATAAGAAAAGGCAGCAAAAGGCAGTGTTTTCAGGCTTTGCTTCTTAATGCCATTCAACCCCAGCTGAAAAGGATGATGCTCAGGCTCCTCAGCCACAGACATGCAGCCTTTGTCCCTGTCTTCAGTTCACATGGAAGACACAGCTTGCTTCAGTCTCACAGCCAAGTAGCTTTATTCTGAACAACTGCTCAGATCTGCAGAGAGGGTACAGAGAAGCTGTGAATCTCAGAGGAATCAGATATGGGTGTGGAAGTCCTCACATCTCATGACCCTGTGCAGGGCAGGCTTACACAGGACGTTGTTACGTGAGCAAAATCTGCTCAGTTTGTCCTCAGTACTGAGACTGGTGATGGCTGTGGTAGATCTGCATTGTTCAGCCATCAGCCCACAGAGGCATCCAAATAAGTCCTCTGCTGTGCAGAGCATCTTTCCAGAGGAAGGTCTGATGTGCAACTTTATGAGGTCTTAAGGACAGATTTAGTGAATGATGCGTAGCTCATCTCACTGCAGGGAAATGAATCAAAGAAGGGGACCTGATATTAATTTTCTTGCTGAGAGCAGCCTGCAGAGCCTGGAACTCAAAGATACAATATCTGCTTTGTTACTCTATGAGCTCGCTGTAAAATATGCTGTAATCTTTGCCAGGGGTATGTTGTGCATTCCCTGGAGGTTTTTCAGCACTGAGGAACACTTCAGACCGCTTCACAGTTTGCTCAGGCTTTGCCTTATAAGGCCTTTTAGTCAGGGCACAAGCGCAGGACAGCCCTCCTGGTGTCAGCCTGCAGGGAACAGATCACAGCAGCAGCTTCCCAGTGAGGGGCTGAGGCCCTTCCAGCTCCTGTGCTAACAGCTGGTGATAGTATGGCCTTAGGGTCAAGCTGGGGAGGGCAAAACTGTAACCCTGCCTGTGGGCATGTCCCTGCAGTGAGGGCCTAAGCACTGAGATGGGAAATACAAACCACTGAAAGCAGGCTGTGCTCCACTTGGCCTAAAATATCCCTTCTGAAAGTTGTTTGGATTGTAAGCCATGGGAAACTGCATTCTGTGGGAACATGGGGGGGGGGTGGCTCCAGGCCTCCCGCTGTGACCAGCAAGGCTGTACCTGCAGGCACCTGGGGCTGAGGACTTCCACCTCTCTCATTCAGGTGACACAGATTCTGAGTGTGCAGAAGGCAACCCACAGCAAGGCTGTGCAGGCACTGAGTGGTTTTTGGTGGGACCAATGCAGCTGGTTCTACATGTCAAAGGGCTCCAAGCAGAAGCCATGTCTTGTAGCCTGCTTGGGGTGCAAAGGACACTGTAGGATGCTGCACTGTGTGCCATCTACCATTCTCATGGACAGTACTGACCCTTACAGAGCGGCTGACCCAGAATCAAAGGACCACAAAATAGTTATGCTTTAAAACTGCAATGTTTGCAGTACCTAGGGTCCTTAGATTGCTCAGTTAGGAATACAGCAGGCTAAGCTTTACAGCAAAGGGAAAAGGCTTGTCTGGTTTGAGTGTAGAGCTCCTTATGCAGGCAGGCACATGTATATACAAATTTTAGTTGCAGCTGCTGATTTCCAAAACAAACTAAGCTACCTTTTGAAACCTTTGAAATAATTTCTTATTCACAGTCCCCACTGACATGATGCCAGAAATTTTCTGCAGCTTCCTACTTGCATCAATGCCGAGTCCAGGGCTCTGTCTTCATATCTGATGAAATTGCAGCTCATTCTAGGCAAACAATAGCAAAAATAACTCCGAGCCATAGGATCTTCTACTCAAAAATAACAGTCCAGAATATTTGCTCTGCTTCTCCAGAATCATCATTTTCATTTGACAGTTTGTGCCAGTTTTCTCAATACAAATCCTTTTTCCCACCATTTTTTTTTTCAATATTAACTCATTTCTATCGTGCATTCTTTGTTTCTTTTCAAACAAGAATGTTCCTTTTCTTTTCCATTTTTTTTTTCCTCCCTGCCTCACTCCAGAAGATGATGAGCTACATTTCATTTCTGCAGTAGTTGATTTTCTGTGATGTTTGGGAAAAGTATAGTTGCATCGATTGCAGGAATGATCTCCATTATGAAATTTCACAGCTGGTACACTTTCATCATAGGATGAGATGGGCAGCCTAGGGTATTAAATCAAAACTCTGATAGCTGTATAACAGGTGCAGTGGATGTAACGAATCTAAGAGGGAAAAAAAAGAAGAACCTACTAGAGAGGTACTTTTTTGAGCTAATAGGTGGAACTCCTTGTCTCAATATACCACCGACAAACAGAATGAAATATGTATGAATAGGGGTCTGGAAAGCTGGGTTGGCAGCACATACAACATGATATTTTGGAAGAGAAATCAGGACCAGAATTCTTCTACAAATTCTAAGCTCCCAGAAGAGCAGTGTTATTCTGCAGGGATTAATAAACAGATTGCCAAATGTTTTTTTAGCCAGAAAGAAGAATACATCACATTGTTCACAATTTTGTATTTTCACATTTACTCTACAGAAGAGTACAAGGCACAAAACACTTTCCTCAGAACATATCTCAACTTTGGGAAAAGAAATCAAATTCTTTGAGAAATCCAGAAAATAAAAGGGGAGTACTTTTTAATCTTTATATCTCATTAAAAAGAATGCATGTTTTCTGCATAAGGTACATTTGATAAATAAACATTGCTACACATCTAATGAGAGTTCTTCTTACAAACTAAGCACTAACCCAACTTTTTGGAGGTGCAGCTCCACCATAATTCAACTAATGGTCAACCAGACAAGAAGCAGCCCAGAGTAGAGAAATCCATATGAAAACAGCAAACAAGCTGCAGGCAAAGAAACACCTTCACAGAATGATTTCTAAGTTGACAGTGGTTCATTAGGAATTCTATGTTCTGAATGCCTGTTTATTGACCTACCCCACTAAATAAAATTGCCTGTTGTTTGGATTAAGGTTTGCTTTTTAAGGAGCATTACTGATGTGGAGACATATAAGTTTGTTATTCAAATAAAATACTAGAAGCTTGAAATCATTGCTTTCATGCTTCGTGTGAAACAGGCTGCAAAATTTGTTATGCTTCTACATCTTTCTTTTTGTGTAATCAGAAAAAAAAAAAAAAAAAAAAAGTCAAACACCACTATTGCTTGTTAGATCTGAAATATCAGAATTCAAGGCTTTTAAGTCCTTTCGTACAATTCCAGTTTTCTTAACTAGTGTCATCATCTTTAATGAGACTTTTTACAGCAACGCTGATACACATGCCTTCAATACAGCTGAACTGGTGCTTAGTAATTTGGCAACAAGAGATCTTTTGAGAATGTTGTTTCATACAGACATGTCTAGGGCTCCTGCAACCCCACTGCCATCATACACCAGTTATAATACTAGTTTCTCCTATAAACATATGTATATAGGCTTACACATGCTAGAAGCATCCTGAAGTGGTCATAAAAATGTACTGTGCAATCTCTAGTACTGGGCACTAGCATCAACAAACACTCTGTCTTCTGACAAATCTCAACTGGAAGAATTTTATCAATCTTTCAAAGATATATTTTTCCCTTAACAGAAGCAGTCTAAGTTATAGAGAAAATTAAGTTGCCTAAATAGACGTGATTCAGACAGATAGATAGTACAGAACTCTGCATGCCTTTGCTGAGTGCCTGTAAGATCAGAACTGCAGATGTGGTATTGCCCATAACAACTGAACATCAAATTAATTTGGTGATCAAAAGGGAAAACACAGAAAAAGAGAGAAAAACATTGTTTTCTATGGGAAAAAATATGTTGAGTAACAACATGAAGAGGAGGTATGTTTTTTATTATCTCTGTCTCATTCTCTCTCCATATATTCATAAATAAACCACTGCTTCTCCACCATCCTAATGTGTAAAAACATTACACTCTGAGGAGTGGACAGTGGCAGAAGCAGATGTGAAATTATGGACTTTCCTCACCTTCATTATGTGGACTCAGACTCCTACTAAAAATCTGTACAGCTCTGGCTCTGCAATTGAATTATTCAAGGAGAAAAGGTCTTATATTGTTAAATTAACAATATGACATGCCTCCTTCCCTCCATTTGTGCAGAGGGCCGTGCTATATTACTCACTGTAATTAGTGCTGAACTCATGCCTGTAATGCATGGCTGCTGTGGGCTCTCCTGTGCTGCCTGCCTGCTGTAAGGCAGACACAGCCTCATCTGGGGCCTTTTTCTTCTCACTCTTGTCACATCTAGCAGTAGTTACTCAAGCCACAATGAACATCTCTTCAGACCTGTCTCCAAAGGTCTGAAATTGCCATGAAGTTGAGGATACCTGCAGCCTTTCTCTGCATTTTGTTACTCCTCCACACAAGGGGCATCAACTAAAGTAGTCTGGAGAAAGGTGAGAAGCCACCTTAAGTACTGAATTAGGAGAGGGTTGAAGTATTCAGCCTCTTACCAGATAGTTTTGTTTAAAAGGTCAGGTGACTGCTCAGTGTGCAACAATTATGTATTGTACTCTTTCCCATGTTCCAAAATTGGAAAATATGCAGAAGCTTAAAATGTAGACATGCTGGCAGGAGTTTTCATAGCAGACTGACAGATTAAGAATCATTTCACACTAAAATTAACAGAAGACAGTGTCAATCATTTCGACTGCTTTGTAAATCAGCATTAATTTTCAAAGTAGGAACTGCTGAGTACTAGGCTCAATGAACACTCTCTTCTGAATGTTACATTTATACAGCAAAGGTGTAAGATACAAAGATGATTTCCTAATTAGCTGCATGTCAGAGATACCACATTAATAATAATCTCATTGTGAGTGAAGCTTGTATATGGTATACAGTATGATGTAAAACAGATCTGCAATTTTTACTTTATAACATTAGAGTATAAAAGAGTATTATTGGACTGGCATTAATAGAAAATCACTGGAACTCCAGTTTTTCTCAGGAAGCCTGTTTACGATTTTCCTCACCATCTGCCACTGCTATCCATAGCACTAGTATTGGAAAGGCTTATGGAGAATGCTACATATTAATCTTCCTGATGCTTTAAGTAAGGCACCACTGGGGACACCTTTCCAATCAAAGGGATATTACAGCGTGTTTGCATGCCTTTAAGTTGAGCTCAGGAAGCTAGGAGAGATTGAAAGAAATCATTCTTGCATGTGCAAAGTTGTCAGGATCTGTGAAACCAAATGCCACAGACTATTTCTGATAGGGTGGACAGAGCAAGTGATGGTATACATGGTTCTCAGGTCATTAATATCTTCTGGGGGATGTGCAGTTAAATGGTGATGACATGCTTCAGAGGCATCATTATCCTCAAAGAATATCCTCAATAAAACCTTGCTTTTTAGTGAAGATTTGTCTATTCACAAGTATATTTCTGCCCTATGCTTAATGCTGAGATCTTTACTTTCTATCTCCTCTCTGCTTCAGCTGGATGCAATCTGGCAAGGGAAACACTGAGGGTAGAAAGTGGAAGGTAAGAGCCAATCACGATTTTGTTTTTGTGTAACTACAATGAGAGCAGAGGTATCTGGAAAAAAAAAAATAAAAATCTGCTTTAATTTCTCTTCTGCGTTTTGCTCCCCAGGGGCCAGGCTTCTGCAGTGAGGCACAGTGCCAGCAGCAGGGACTTGGAATCCCCAGAGAAGACAGGCTTGCTTCATTAGTTCTTTCCAAGGACTGGAAGTGCTGAACTGCAGTTAGGCCATCAAATATCCATGGGGCTGGCTCAGGAAAGCTACGGCTTCTTGTCCCCATCCTTGCCACTGACAGTATCCTGCTGGTGGACAACAGGCTTCATTTCACCAAGAGACCTTGACTTTGTGGAGGCTCTTGAGGGCCTGCTGCCTCCCACTGTGTCTAATAGTCACAGAATCTTAGAATGATGGAATTTTTTAATATTAGAATTGTTGAATTATAGAATGGTCTAGGTTGGAAGGGACCTTAAAGATAATGTAGGTTCCAACCACTCTGCTGTGGGCAAGGTTGCCAGTCCTGCAGGATGAACAGGCCACATAGAGACCACCCGCTCCATGCAAGTTTCCCACTGCTTCAGAACAAAACCAAAGAAATGAAGAAAAACCTAATAGACTGCACAGAGTAATAAATGTTGTCTTACCTATCCATAGGCCTGATGTCTTGGGAAGGTTTAAAAGAGCTCCAGCTCTTTAATTTTCAAATAATGCCGTTTCCCACAGTGCATGATTTAACTTCACATCTTGATATCAAGTGGCAAAACTGAAACAAAAAACAGGAAGAGGTGACATGGGAAGGGGAGACACAAGAAAGGGCGACAGCAAGAGCCTGCTGGCTGGTGAGGCTGAGCCCGTATTGAGGCTGCAGATGGAGGAGCTTCTTCTGGAAATGCTGGGTGATGTCACTGCCAAAAATTCTGAAGACTGCCTCATATGAGATGTTGTGATTGAATGAGTCCAGGAAGGGAGCGTGGTCAATGGGCACAGGAATCAAAAGTGTAGATGAATTCTCATTCCTGGCCTATTTTAATTCAGCATCTGGAGGCAGAGTCTGGTAAGGAAGATAAAAAACAGATTAATGAAACCTCAGAATTTCAGCTTAGATTAAAATAATATTGTTCAAATATGCTCTGGGGAGGAAGGCTCGACAATAGAGAGGATGCCAGCATAGTGTAAGAGTAGCACAATGCAACACGCTGGCATCTGGTAATTTTAGGAGCCAGAAGTATCTTCTCTTAAACAATCTGAAATGCAAATGCAAAGCCTGTTTTCGCTCTTTGCTCTGTGTTTTTCTGACAACCGCTGCCAGGATCCAGCCACCAACTTGTCACCACAAAACTATGTCAGTACGTTGGCAGTACTGAGGCGTTGGTCTCAACCTTCATGTGTGTGTGTGTGCCTTCCTCACACAGTCTGCAGGCCAGCGTCTGGTTTCTCAGACTGACTCACTCCTGTTGATAGCCAGCAGGAGGGGAGCCAAGGTTTTGCTCTGAGAACAGGGTGCCTGGCACTCTGCAGCAGGGTTCTGATCCTGTGCAGGTCAGTGACAAGCCTTCGTTAGCAAAATACACATGGGGGTGGCTTAAAGAGAACCCATCCTAAACCAGAGCTTTCTAAGCTCAGTTCTGTGGAAAGGACAAGAGCCCCATTTCCACTATTTAAGTGGTCTGTCTCATTAGAAGTTCAGGCTATCCTTAGCTCAGAGTTCTTTCAGAATCCTTTCCAGCAATGAGCAGGGACTAGAGATTGTTTGCTACACTCTTTTCCAGAAAAATAAATATAGCAACCTATTTTATGGAAATGGGATGCAATTCGCTCATTATTGAGCTGTAGTGGGTTTTACTCTTTTAAAAGTCACTGTGAAGACAACAGCATTTTTACTGACATTTGAAAAATAGTAGGGATATTTTTCCTTTTTTCTCCCTGTGTAGCTTCTGAACGCAGTAGACTAGAATACTTTCCTCTTGCTTGCAGGGTCTTCTAGCAGCTTCTTGCTCCTCCCTACACCCCCTCTCCTCTCTGGTTTTCTTAATATTTTAGTACATTTCTTACCAGGATAGGAAAATATTCTGGAAACAAAAATCATAACTAATAGAGGGGAAGGGGAAGAAAAAATAAAGAAAGAAAAAAAGGTAAAGATTGCATTATGTTTTGTTTTGTTTCATGCTGTTTTATTTAACAAAACTCCACAGACTGTCACGGCCAACTAAGGCACCTCACAGAGTTCATCCCACCAGGGAGCTCTCTGTGAGGCCCCAGAGTGAATTCTCAGAAACAGGATCAGCAGACAGCTCCAATACCACAACAACACTTGTTGGTACCAACAGTGTTGAGCACCTCATTTTGATAAATCTTTTTCAGTTCTGATTTTGGAAAACAGTTCCACACCCATTCCTTCATAGCAGCAATGTGCTTGGCGCTCACACAACCATCCAGCAGCTGCTCCAGACAGAGTGCACACCATCACCTGCAATAAGCACTGCAGCTAATGGGGAGGCAGGATAATCATGGAGTGAGCACTGCGCACATATTTAAATGAGAGCACCCAAATGTGTTTAAACTTGTGTTTGAATCACAAAATCATGGAATTGTAGAGGTTGGAAGGGAACTAAAGAGATCATAGAGCCCAACCCCCAGTACTTTGCAGAGAGTTGCCGTAGAGAAAGAGCCCCAAGTGTGACTGCATCTCAGGGTGGATGTGTCCTGGTCCCAGCTCCAGCCGCAGCCTGCAATAGGCATGCCCTGACCTTTGCTGGGTACAGCTCGTAGCTGAATTCCTCCCTGGGGCAAGGCTTGACAGCAAAACATGAGAAGGGTATTGAAGGGATTTAATTGCATAACTTGCAAGCCTCAGTAGGAGTTGCCCATGTAGGTTCTCAGTGCACTGTGGGAGTATAGATGTCTCGATCTGTGTGATAGGATGCTTCAAAACCATTTGTAGTAATACAAGCTGTAATGCACAGACCTTTGTGAAAAACAACAACAATAACAAAGGAAGTTCTGCATAAAAAGGCCAAAAGTGAACAAATAAGCTACATGATAGATGCCATCTAACAGATTATTTAAGACAAACTGGAAGACTGAAAGAGCATCCTGTTTTAAGTTGATGTTGTTGCATTGCCCATAGCTGTGAGCCCACCCTGACAGCTGCTCATGAACACCACCTCACTTGGGATACTGCAATAAAACTTTGCTTTTGGCCACAGAAATTAGTAGAACTTTGCAATATTCTGAGTCTTTGGTACAACAAAGGACTTCTTTCAGTGAGGCAGAGCTAAGCAAGAAGTCACTTTGATATACCATCACGAGGGAAGGAGCCTTCTACCAGTGGAGGAGGAAAGCAGCCATCATAGGGGTAAAACACCAGTCTGGAAGGCACACCAAGTAGCAGCCACATGGGAAACAGAGGTCATGCAAGGAGTCCCAGTGACTGCAGACTGTGCCAGTGCTGTGGGAGCAATGTGTGTGCTGCCCCAGAGGATGCATTTAATTTGCAAATTAAGTTTTGTTCCCTTGCGCAGAGAGCCAACTGCTGTTCTGAAGCAGGAAGTAATTGGAAAGTGGGGTTTCCATGCTGCTTAGAGACCCAGTTTTGCTGCTAATAGGGGAAGTTCATGTGGGATATTAGCGAAAATTTTGTCTCAGAAAGAGTGGTCAGACACTGGAACAGACTGCCCAGGGAAGTGGTGGAGTCACTGTCCCTGGAGGTGTACAAGAAACAAATAAATGTGACACTGAAGGGCATGGTTAGTGAGCATGGTGGGGATGCACTGAGGTTTGCACAAGACAATCATAGTAGTCTTCTTCAACTGTAATGATTCTGTGGTCCTATGATTCTATGATTCAATGAAACAAGGTGACCTCCAGATTGTCTCCCCCATGACAATGGAGACTGCCTGTCTGTCAGCAGGTGGTGGTGAAGACACAGTTTCTGCTGCACAGCACACTTCTGCAGGACAGCAGTGGGATGCATGTTTAGCCCCCATTGGCTTCTGCAGTGGGGCAGTCCTGTGCCTGCTGTGCTATAGCACCCAGTGGGATGGGGCTGGAAGGGAATGGCTCTTCAGCATAAGTGAGAGAGGAGTGAAGGAGTTATCAACTGAAGAATGTAATGTCAATGCTGTAGCTAAAAACAAAGGTAATGCTGCAAAAAATAACTGTGCTGGTTCCCTTCCCTCCCCTCCTGCCTCCCTCCCTACCTATTAGCCTGGTTCTCCAGCAAGGTGGCTTTTACTTGCAGCCCTGTCACTTGATAGAGATGGATGCTCACACGTGCCATGCACAACCACCTTCCTTCCCCCTGGCATGTGCTCTTCACGCCCGCTCTTGCGGTCTGCCCTGCAGCTCTGTGCCGTGTTACTACTGACAGCCACACTTATTCCTTCTTCACTGCCCCTCGGCTCTCCCTCCCCAGCCCCACGAGGCTGCTGCAGCCCCGCAGACCCACTGCCTGCCTGTGCGGGAGGTGCAGCAGCACTGCTCCCCTGCTGCAGTCCTGCGGGTCTGTGCGCACCGCGGATGTCAAGCTCCTGCCGCGACCCAGAGCTCCATAGGAGGAGCAAATGAGCTGAGACGTCAAGGCAAAAAATTATAGCCATGCAAGCTATCCCTGTGCTCAGCTGCTGGGAGAGTGCATACATGGCTTGTGTGACAGCAACAGCGCACAGAAGCTGCAATGAAATGCAGTTAGCAATACAGCTGGGAGACAGGCAGCGAGGCAGGCACTGGTCCAGCGACTGAAATGATCCTACCGTGAGCCAGCCCGCAGCGCCTTCAAAAGTGGCTGACTACTGCACAGGAGCTCGGCTTTCTTTGCAATTACTCCAGTTCCCCCGGGTGACTGCAGTGTGTGCTTCACTTCACTTTTGTTGCTTTTCGTTTGGTTTTGTTGGCACGGGATTTTTTTTCCCTCCTGCCTTCCTCTCTCCTCCCGTGTCCTTTTCTCCAGGATGGCGGAAGCAGAGTTGCACAAGGAGAGGCTCCAAGCCATAGCAGTAAGTCAGCTTTGCATTACTTGCTCTTTTGTCTGCGGTCAGGGGAGCCGCAGGAAGGGGGCAACGGGCAGCAGGGTCGCCACCAAGTTGTGCACAGAGTTCTTCATCGGGGAGTGGTGGTTGCAGCTTCCCAGCAGGGTTTGGCTGGGGAAGGGGCTCCGGTGAAGTGCTCTGAGCTAACATGTGCAGGAGGGAAACGCGAGTGCACAGCGGCATGCTTGCAAGATTGATGATGGAGAAGAAAAGAGGGAAGAAGTGGGGAGGAGGGGAGATTGCGGGAGAAAATCCGCGCTGTGCTGAAAAGGGTGTATTCACACAGTGGGAGCTGAGCTGAGCTGATTAAGAAGTTAAACATAAAGGATCTACTGCAGGGCGGTTTCTGCTGCAGGAAGCAGTTCTGGTGTTACTAATTCTTAATTCCATCAAAAGCAAGCATTGCGTTATCAGAATCATGTAATTATGTGTCGGGTAAGCTGTCACCATAGCTCCGTAGCTGAGTGCATGCTTTTAGGCAAATTCTCTGCAGAGTTTCATCCTGGCAGGGAAGAGGTCTGAGCAGCATTTTGCCCCATTTTAGCCAAAACTTTCATTTCCACGTCTCACGCCGTCATTTGTAATGAGGAACCGTTGCAGACTGTGGGCAAGGATGCCCGTGGGGGCCGGGCCTGGCTGCGGGTAACCACATCCCTCGGCATGCAGACACTGCCAGCTCATCGCCTGGCGCACCACGGGGCAGCCCCACGTAGCCCACATCACCCGGTCCCGCGGTGCCCGATTAGCATGGGAGGGCTGCGGCATGCGGCACATCCCGAGTGGGCTGTGGCCATCCATCCCTGCCACCCCTCCTGCGATCAACAGATGCTACGTGCTGCAGCAAGGCAGAGAGCACGGGTGTCCTTTGTAGCTGGAGGCATGGCTGCTGCTGCCGCTATTGCGGTGCTGCTCCTCGCTGTTTGCTTTGCGTCCTCTGCTCTGCTAATGAGCCCACGGAGATGTAAAATAACCAGATATCAATCAGACAGTTGCGTTTTCTTTTTACCTCTTTGAAATGTTCCCTGGAAAAAACATCAAATGCTTATCGTGTGCTGGAGGAGGGGCGGGGGGAAGGGGGAGAATACTATAAGTGTTTAATATTCAAGCAGCAGGAAGTAGGTGCATTTTTTAGGTTGTTTTAAAGTTCTATGACATTGCCAGTTCCCCAAATGAAAGCACTGGGATTGTTCCCGAGCTAACCCTCACCACTGCCTCAGGTTCTGGACTCCTGCAGCTATAAATAAGGGAGAGCTGTGCTGCAGAGCTGCTCAGCATATTGCTGCTGTGCATGTTTTTGGAAAACTTCCACCTTCAAATTGAAAAAACAATTTAAAAAAAAAAGGTTTACATTACTGCTGCTTTTCCTGCCTGCTGCATAGCAGCCAGCACCCACTGCCATACCACAAGATGTCCCTACACCTTACTGCAGAGTAAGTCGGATACGCTGCTTCTTGGTGCATTGCATTTCACACCACTGAGGCCATTATGGAGATAGAATTGTTGTCTGGTGTGTTATAGCTTCTTGGAGTTGGCATAGGCTGATATAAAAGGAGGCTGAGAACCTGGATCTGCATTTTCTCTATAAATTTCCTTTATGGTTTCTATTTCTGTAGTGCCTGCTAGGCTGGCTGCAAGTAAAACATAGTATTGTGATATGTGCAATGAATTAAATTGCAATAATTCAACTTCAGTGTCAAAAACATTCTTCCTTACTTTAATCTGAGCGTGGGTCCATTGGGTGACTTTTCGCATACACGTTGCAGAACAGCAGGTTGTCCATGCAAGCTGGCGTGGTGATTTTTCTTCTGCACTTGGGTGGTTACAAATGTTTATCCAAACACATAGAAGGTTATTTCCAGAGTAAGCTTTGCTCCATCCAGATGAGCCGTTTGGCATGAGTTTGGTATTTCTTCTCTATTGCTGGTTGGCAAAAATAAGTTCAGTCATCAAAAGCTGTATGTCTTTTCTCTAGACCAAGAGAAAGCTGGCACTGACATTCCCTCTAGAGTTATCAATGGAAAAACAGTCTACACAAGCTGTAGTATTTTACTCAGGTGAGCACAAGCTCATATCAGTGCTTCGCAATGAATGCTGGACATACAGAGAGAAAAGCTCTGACCACAGTGCTTCAACTGCTGGACACTGCTGCCCATAGATATGTGTTTGCCTTCCTAATTGCCATGGCAGATGGGCTTGTCAGGAAGAGAAGAGTAAATGTTAAGTGTCCACCACTGAGTGTTTAAAGAAAGCAAAATCTAGATACGGAAATACGAACATTTAGACCAGAAGGCAGACACTTTTCAAAGAGTTGGTTTTGTTCTTTCTTACTCTAACTGGTCACAGTTATAGTGTATGCTGTTCTGGCACACAGACAGGTTCCATGGGAAGTGGAAAAGAGGGATCTGTCAGGACATTAATCTGAACACTGGTGAACACAGACCAGTCACTTGTTTTGCCAGCAATGAGCACTTAATCTCTCTGTGCATTCATTTTTGGTTTGTAAACTATGAGTAAAGGGCATTGCCCATGTCTTGGAGAGCTCTTACAGGTACATGCCAGACTGTGGAGAGCTTGGATGCTATGGTTAATTTATCAGGGGAGGAAGCAGTTAAATAAGCCTTTAAAAATAGAAAGTGTGGTTTTGGAAAAGAAATAGAAAGAAATGGAATCTTTAAAGAGATATGTTGCTAATATCCCTGCATATGTTTAAACTGTGATTTTCAGACCCTTCTGGTTTTGACTACTGTCCAGTATGGAAAGTGGACAGATGCAAAACAGCCACTGGGAACTGGAACTCAGGTCTCTGCTTAGGAACAAGGTAGAGGTTTTGTGTCCTGGGCAGGACCTTGATGGCCAGGAATGGTTGGTTTTCTGATCCCTCCTTCATGAGAGGCCATCTGAGCACCAAGTAGTGGCAAATCCTTCTGTCATTCCCCAGCACACTCACCACCTTTATTTGAGACTAACTTCAATAGCCACAGCACTGGACTATGTGAGTACTGAGTGGAGATGCCAGTGGAGGAGGCAAGCAATAGGTCCCAACAAGAAGATGGAAGCCTTCTTGTCAGTAATCTGTAGCACACTTCAGTGTGCTCTTTTGCTGAAGGCAGGGTGGTGGGTTACATTTTGAGTGGAAAAGAATACATTTTTATCACTTAAAATGAATACACCTGCATTAAGTTGCTCAAAAGTTTGGAATGTGAGAGGTACTGTTGGAAGTAGTCTCAGTGGCCAGTAGGCTCAGGGGACAGGTGAGCCAAGTGACAATATTATATTTTAGATGAGTAAAATGTACAGCCCTACAGTTTACTATATGGCCTTGCTCTCTTTGACTGCAGATATCATTATCAGACTTTGACCTAATTATAGGCAAGCATTTACACAGTGTGAATATTTTCCATAGCTCACATAGCACTCATAAACCTGGGAAGTTGGAAGAGCTGAATGTGTATGTCAGTGCATTTGAGGTATGAATATCTGTATGATGCAGTATGTGTATCAAATGATCTAGGTAATCACTGGGAAAATAAACACAAAGAAGAAATCCTTCACTAGAGTAACTATCATCACAGGAGCTAGAGCTGTTGTTCAAGTTAAGGATGCATCTAGTCTCCAGATACAAGAAGGAAGTTGCTAATGTGTACTGATTTCTTAAGAAGTAAACCCACTACTTTCTCTTCTTACCAGTGCCCAGCTCTAGCAACCAGGGAAATATTAAAGAAAAGTTGTTGCTGACATCCATGTAGCTGTGTCAAAGATAACTTTTGTAAGCCATGACTGTTCTTGCTCTTTCTCTGCAATTACAAGTTTGTTGAACTGTACCAAATGTTGCTGAAATGTCATCAGATGTTTGATTTAGTACTGCAGTACTCTGTTGTTTAAAAATAGTACTCTCTGGATGAGTGGGGTGTGCCTTAAATGGATTAAGGGCTGGCTAGATGACAGGTCCTCCAAAGTTGTTACTAATGAGAGAGATGACTGGTGAGAGTCCTGTTCCTTGGACTGAAGGCAGAAGGCTGACTTTTTCTACCTGAAAGGATGTTGTGGTGAGGTGGAGGTCAGCCTCTTCTCCTGGGTAACAGATAGGATGAGAGAGAATGGGCTCAGTCTGCACCAGCAGAGGTTCAGGCTGTATCCTGAACTTATTCTTCAAAACAGTGGTCATACACATACTTCAAACCAGATGATCTTTGAGGTCTTTTCCAACATTAATGACTCTGTGATTCTATGACTTATGAACCCACTTTTCCAGGCTTGAAAATGTTCTCTATCCACAATCTGATGTAAATACAAAATCAAGATTATCGTGTGACGATAGCACACATAATGTGGAGCAAGTAATGGTGACACAAAAAAGTTCTGCAGAGCAAGACAGATTATTTGGAAAATGGGGTCCTCCTTTAAATGAATTCCTTCACACCTGTGCACAGTGGGTGCTAAAGCAGAATGATGTACAACTGTGCATCAAGTGCAGGAGAGCTTGAAAAAGGGAGTGGGAGGTACTGTGGGAGATCATTCAGAGGGAATGAAAATGGGAGTGTTGTTCAACCACCAAGATTAGCTTCACACCATGGAGATCAACCCTGGGGCAGATTTAGTTGCTTCCAAAGTGAAGGCCGGTGCCTATACCTACAAAATTGCAACAGTTTTTCAATAGCTCTTTGAGCTTAGCCATAGAAATTATATTCTGGAAAGACAGTATCAGTGTAGTTACAGTATCACCTTCTCTGGTAACCCAGACACCCTGTTCTCCTGCATTGGAACCTCAGCAACTGTAGTGAGTATCACTCAGTACAAATACATTTGAGAACATTTATTGACAGAATAATGAATATCCTCTTTTTTTTTTTTTTTTTTTTTTTTTTTTTTTCCCTACTCACCCACAAACTTAAAAGTCCTGGACAGTAGATCTTATGTCTGAGTTCGTATTATTCTAATACTTCTCCACGGTTTATATATGTTATGCCAGAGGTCATCACTCATGAAAACTGAAATTCCTGGTGTTGGAGATCAAATGGAAATATGTGGCAAATTAATTTAATCAGTAGTGTACGTTTGCCACAATCACTTAATAAGCCAGTTTCCTGTGCCTTCATCTAGAAAGTGATGTTTTTGTCTTTAAATTAAACACACCATCAAATGCATTTGAGTTCAGTTGTTTTCCATCCTGAAGCCTGTAGAAAAGCCTGTAGAAAAATTAAGAAGGTCCAGACTTTTCTGCATGGAAAATAAGTGAGTAAGATGAGTAAGTGAGTAAATAAGTGAGCTGAAAATTACTGGAGGCTGGCAGAGCAATGGAGAGTTTTACATGTGTTTGTTATGCTCTTGATGTCTTTGGTTTTTGACACTGTCAAAAAGAAGAGAAAGGTCTGGATGGTCTGACCCAGGACAACCATCCTGTGTATCTACAGTAGCATGTTCCTGGAACAGGCTGTATCTTAATATGCTTTCCAGAGTTTTGGTGCTAAAAAAACCCTTCCAGAATTTTACTTAAATATCACTGATAAGTAATATAATAACTTACCCCTTCCTAATACTACCTGTATTATTCTATTTTCTGTTCTTATTAATCATAGCTGTTACTCTGCCGTCTTGTTCTCTAGCAGGCTTTACATCAGAGTATCTGAAACAAAAAATGTTTTTATTTGTTTAGCCGTAGCTATATATTGAAGGACACACAAACTTTAAACTCTTTAAAAAAAAAAAAAAAAAAAAAAAAAAAAAAAAAAAAAAAGCATAGAAACATAGAATTATAGAAATGCTCAGGTTGGAAAATACCTTAAAGATCGTCAAGTTCAACCACAACTTAGCCATACTACCCCAACAACCCTCTGCTAAATCGTGTCCCTGAGCACCACATACAAATGATTTTTAAACACATCCAGGGATGGTGACTCAACCACCTCCCTGGGGAGCCTATTCCAGTGCTTAACAACCCTTCATGCATGAGAACTGGTGAGACCTTCACAGATCTATTGAGGGCTGTACAGTGAGGAATACCTGGTACGGTTAGGAGAGTGCCAGGATGCTGCATCCTGCTGTGCCTCTTTCCAGGAGTTTGTTTACTAACAGCAAACTAAAGACCATCGCAAACTAAATGAGATCTGTCTTGTGAGCACAATACAACCCTGTGAGGTTCCTGCAAACTTCAGAGGAAGTCAGCTGTGGAAGAAGAAGAGTTAAGTTTGTATCTGCTACAGAGTCTCAAGAGAGCTTTCGCTGCACACAAACCTGCAGCTCTGTCCTGGATTGCAGTAATATCATGAGTCAGCTTCATGGGAGACCTTCCTCAGAGCACTTACATTTTGTCTCGACTTCTGGAGCTTGTGAAACAGTGGGAAATGGTGTACAGTGCTCAAAATGGTATAGCCTTTGCTCATTCAATGCCAAAAGCCAGAGAGAAGCTTCTATAATATCTGAGAGCTAAACAACACCCCAAGTTCTATCTGGGTTGCTTAAGGATGTTTACGCGACAGCAAGAGAAGCAGAAATAAGACAAAAAAAATAAAATAAAATAAAATAAAATAAAATAAAATAATCTGTCAAGGTATCAGTGAAAGCTGGAACAAACAGAAACCAGAAACCAACACGCTCTTGAGAAATTTCTAGACAGTCTCCAGACTTACCCAAACTCAACTGCTTAAATTTAGAACTGTTTCCACAGCACATTCCTAGCCCTTAACACATCACCAACGTCTCTTGAGCACAGACAAGGAGCTGTGATGCTGGATTTCATTTTGTGCCTTTCAAACAAAGTTTTCCAAAATAAGTCTGAAACGAAATGTTTGTGTCATTTGGGGGGAGGGGAGGAAGGAGGGAGGAATAGTGTGGTTTGGTTTGATTTTGTATGTGGAGGGGGATGGGGTTGTTTTTTGTTTGTTTGTTTTATAAGTCTCTGTTAAAGTACAATAGTTGAGAAAGATTTACATTTTTGGAAAATACTGAACAAAACCAATCTGGTCTGTAATTTAACAGAGATGTCATATGCTCTGGTCATAGTGGAGCAGGAATTCACTTAAAGTCACAGACGAAACACTGGTGCTCACACTCAGTGTAGAAGTGAGGTGAATGCAGTGCCATGTCTCTGAGGTGATGCACATGGTGCTGATCGGTCTCTTTTCAAATACATCCATAGAATCATAGAAAAATCTGAAGGAGAAGGAACATTTAACAGACATCTAGTCCAGCCCCCTGCAATGAAAGCACTCTTACTCTTCCAGGAATCCACTCCTTGTATCTAACTCTTGCTTTACAAACAGTTTATTCTTGTCCAGAATGAAATGCAACCTTTCATTGACTGAATTCTTGCAAAATGCAATGACTGCAGAGATGGCCAGTCTGTAACATTCATTCAGGAAAGCACCAACCAGCACACATTCAGTAACCCATGAGTACTTGCTGGAATAATGTTATTGAGGTTCTATGTGCATGGATCTCAAGGAACTTTGCAAAGATATCAGAGTAATAGTTTACTTTTTAGGGGGGGCGGGGGGCAGGGGGAGGGGGGGATGGAGGCAGTGGAAGGAAGCACAGATGATGGACTTGCTTGCCTGCTTCACTAGCAGAATCAGCAAAGCCATGGCTGCAATCCCATGCTTCCTTATTTGGATAACATAACACTGAAATATGGCCTTAGATCTTGCCATCTCCCCATTGGCATGTGAGCACATGCTGTGTGTGCTCCAGACCAACGGCATCTTTCAGCAGTTGGACTTGAGAGCACACGGGTGTTACTTCTGCCTTAATTCTGTATTTGTTTTGGAGTAGAAAAGCTTTTTCTGCTGTAAATTCTGGGCTGAGAAATACGCTGTATGTCTAAGGGTTAACACTGTCCAGTAAGTCCAGTGGCAGTGAAATGGGTATAGGCTTTTGGCGGTGACACTCCAGACTTATGTAGCTCCTGACATACAGATGCTTTTTGTTACTTAGCCACAAGGCATGCTGCTGGAGGTGTGTAAGGTTTTCTTCCTCTTTACCAAAAAAAAACCAAAAAACAAACAATCTCTGCACAAGAAAAGGCAAACAACCAATGAGCTCTTGGGGAGCTCTTTTTGTAAGTACATGGATGTGTTCTTGTCTAGGAGCTGCTGCTCTTTCCAAACAGTGCAAAACCCCATCTAGCCCAGGGCAGGGCTACTCCTGCTGGGCTTCTCCCCATGAATGCACACCGCTCTGTTTGGATCTCTGTGGTCTGTGCTGCAGCAGACCTTGGCACTTCCTTTTTAAACAATCCCTGCTTATCCAGTACTATCCTCTTTTGGAGGCTGATGCAAGCGTCTGGCATACAAGTTGTCAGTAAGTTTGCAGCAACGGCAGAGTAGGGGACTGCGTTGTCTCCTGTACTGGCATCGGTACAGAATTACACTCTTGGATGTGTTGGCAAGTACTGGCAGCTCTGTGTGGACAGTGTGGCATTTGGGAGTTAAACCGTCATCTATTTTGAATTCTTACCCATGTTGGCATAAAAACTAATGCTCGGCTGTTAATCAAGTGTTTGTTCTTAATAAATATAAGCA
The DNA here is from genome assembly GCF_054131305.1 of Coturnix japonica. Lineage (NCBI taxonomy): Eukaryota > Metazoa > Chordata > Aves > Galliformes > Phasianidae > Coturnix > Coturnix japonica. Next base: position 13,548,711 of record NC_140702.1, on the reverse strand, counting down.
TATGCAGAGACTCGCTGCACTTTAGAGAAGCGGGCTTGGGTACAAGGCTGATTCATTTTCTAGCATGGAAGGATGCATCTTAATGAACATTCCTTCTGGTTGGGATAAATGCTGAATGAAGAACGTACGTAAGCTGACCCCAGCATTTTGGAGAAGTCTGTAAACTGTTTGGGTCAAGGAAGTAGCTTCTAGATAGACAGGGAAAAAAAAAAAAAAAAAAAAAAAAAAAAAAAAGTTCCTAGCTTTTAAAAAGTGAAATGAAAAATTCTCAGAAAATCTCCAAACACTGAGTTTTGTATTAGTGAATAGCTGTGAAATATCATTTCCTTGTGATAAACATGTATTTTTTTATTGCTGAATTTCCAGAAAACATAAGAATTTGAGTGTTTCATTACTATTTATGTCCTCATCATTTCATATGATGCTGAGCAAAGGTTTTGATTAGCTTGACCTGACAGTGAACAATGCACACCTCCTCCTCTGTATATCTCTCAGTAATTCACAGAACTGTATGTCTCACAGAGCAGTTGGTCCAGAATCAGTAATTTCCAGTCTAGATGATTCTCTCTATTAATAACAACCTTTTTTTTTAGTCATTTAAAACAGAATAATAATTTCATAACGCACAGGAAGGGAGAGAAGATTTATTTTAAAGATTATTCCACTTCTAGGAAGGACTGAATGGAGAGCTCTGCTGAACTGAAGAAAGTTATCAGGAAATTCCTGTAAAAAAATCTTTTAGAAATCTCAAGGCATTTGGGAGAATTCCCTTCTGCATTTGGCCAGTTTCTGTGGGGAGAGTCATACAGCATCCTTTGCCTGAGGACACATCACCCTTGAAAACAGTCCTAAAAGAAAATGTGTTACAAACAAGCTTGCTGATCAAACTACCAACAGCATCACTTTCTGCTTGGTTTTATTTTGTGATATTGTGTGGCAAACTACATCCTCTTGGAAACATAAGAAAACAAAGATAATGCACTAGGTCTGTTCCTTTGGAAATGTGTACCTTCATCACGTGATGAAATAATTTTGTGCTAATGTGGATAACACTGACCATACGATTGTGGGTATGTCAGGCATGGTTGGTTGTAAAGCTGTAAGATCCAAAAAGATTAGGTGACTGCTTACCAGTTGTTGCAAGCTGCATGGATTGGAGAGCATTTTAACTTGATGACATCTACATGGACACAAATGTTATCAGGCTGTTTGTGTCCCTGATGAGCTCACTGGGCGCAAAGCCACAACTGCATGGCTTTCTTCATGACATATCCTGTTGGCTGCAAGTGGAGGAGCCTGTAAATGAAGCCTGTACCTACCAGTGCCCACTCCAGTACTGGCCTTCCTTCAGTTTTTGATGGCTTGAATCAGATCATATAGCACAGCTGCTGTACCTATAACCTGGGTTTGGTTTGAAGTGAATGTAATAAAAGAATCATAAGTAGCATTGACATGTTACTAACTTTCTTCATTTAAAATAAAGAATTCTTAACACTCATCCTGAAGGAAGGATGAGGATAACAGTGGATGATTTGGTGAGCATTTCTCAGCAGTCTCACAAGTTGTGGAAGAGGTAGTCAGGCTGGTGTATTTGAAGCGAATTGTTGCCCATGAGGCACAAGAAGCTATGCTCTGCTTAGACCAGTTCTGCATGTCAGCCTTCAAGGAAGGCTTCATAAAAAGAAAGTTCCAGAGTGTCAGGAACAACCAGTAAAACTACAAAATCCTTTCAGTGGCAGAGGGATTAGAACTAAGATGATCTTTATGACCCCTTCTGAACCAAGCCACTCAGTGATTCTGTGGTTCTATGGCTCTATGAAATGGACATTAGAGGAAAGATAGAAGTCAGAATTGTTTGATGCAATGAAGAAAATATCCAAGTTATGCTTGTTTAAGTGTTCAAACACTCTTCATGTTCCTCCTACAGTAAACTACCAGATTTTTTTTTCCTTTCAGATGCTGTTCAGTCACTCAATGATAAGTAGCCTACATATCAAGTGTTCTTCTGCAACCAGTCTGTTTGCTTGCAATGCCGAGCACAGTGCTTCCTTGAGAGTTGGCAGCTGAAAAGTATGTAGTTGGAGACCCAGGAGAACAGTTTAATCTAACCATGGTGATATAAGTTTGAAGCTTGATTGTCTTACTTTGCAGTTTTGGCAGAATAAGGGCATGGGTTGTCAGTCACTGGAGATCTGTGTCTGTTGAGTAATACAGTTGTGTCTGTACCCCTTCTGATGTGCTTATGCTCTCTTCCTGCTGCAGGATCCTGTTCTGTTTCCTATCAAGTTAATAGAAAGTTTTATATTGATTTCAGTGGCAAGCTGGAGCAGACCCATATAAATCCCATAAGTGTTTGTGCTATTTTTGACTTCTGTGTAGCACCAGATATGAGACATTTTACAGATCTAGGTCAGATTTTTCCAGACAGCCAGTAACAAGTCTCAAAATAAATAAAGAAAATGAAATCCTTCCTCAGAGTTGGAGGGTTGTGTAAGTTATCACTTGCTATGAACTCTTATTTAGCAGTGCAGTTACATAGTGAGGAAATGGCTAAAATCACCCATGTAAAATCCAGGCTCTTGTGTAAAAAATAGAAGATTTCAAATACCACTTGTTCTCATTCATCCACATGTTTTAACAGGACATAGGCAGTTTTGAGAATTTGGGTCTCTTAGCAGTCATTGCTCTTGTCTTCATCTCTTGTACATGACCGAGAGCCCTGATTTATAATAGTTTCTACCAGATTAAACTTCCCCTGCCTTTCCCTCATCTTACTGAGCTTTGTTTGGAAATATAATTAAAACAAAATAAAAGAGAAAATGAAGAAGAATTAAAAGGAACAGGAGGAATTTTCAGTTTCGGGGAATTCCTGTTTGTGGTTTCTCCATTAATCCTGGGAAGTGTGAAACCGTGAAGGCTGAAATTTCTTTAATGCTTTTGCTAAGAATTTAAGGGAGTAAACCCACCATCAAGCAGCATATGGTAGTGATGGCAGAAGCAAATCAAGGCAATGCTGTCATAACATTTTACTGTACTTCTTTTTGTCCTACTTAGCTTGCTGTTTTATTGCCTTTGCAAATCAACGTGAAACTTTGGAGACGATCATTCAGAAGTATTTGGGATCTAGAAAGGAACTGGGCATAAACTATTAATCCTTCTTTGTAGGATGAAAGAACTGTCAAATGCTCCTAGAAAGATCAGCTTCAGGAATACTGATATATACTGAATATACTGAATGCACATCTTCAGGTTGGCATGTATATGCAGGAAACATTTTAGTGTGCTTTCTGGAGGGGCAACAGGCACCCTACTTCTATATTTTAAGGAAGTGAACACCATATCTAAGAAACTAGTCAGAGAGAGCTTTCACCATTGATTGGGTGTTCGTATTACACTATGTTTTAAGTGGATTCTATTTTTATTAGCAGCATTTTTAACTCAATAAAATCCCATGTTAGCCATAAACAATGAATAGGTTTGCCTGTGAAAATATTTCTGGAGCATTACATGCTCTCTTACACGGTCCAGAATTGAAGATACTGGGTAATCAGAAAAGTGAAAAGATGGCAGTGCTAGTGGCAACCTTATGTTGTATTGCAGGAGAAGCTACCTCTGGATTCTTAAACTACTTAATCTACTGTCAGTGATTTTACAGACTAACTCCTTTTTAGACCATTTTAGCTCCCTTAAATATAATACAAAACCCACAATCTTTTTGGCTAATTGGAAAACAACAACATTGGTTTTGGTTGTTCCAAGTGCTGGGATTACTTAGTGTGAAATTCATCGTTTTCTGAAAAGTGATGGCATTTCATCCAGAAATTCAAGATGTATTGTCTTTCCAAGATCACCATAAATGCATTTCCTCTATGAAATTTTTTAGCTGTTTTCTTTGGCTAAAAGGCACTGAGGATAATTAGGATCTTTTAGGTTATGTCTACTTCATATATTAGAGTGTATACATTTGTACAGAGATGCGCATAGAAGGTTTGATCTGCTAGGTATTCAAAACAAGTCCTCATTATGGCTAATCAGGTGTTTATTGAGATGGGTGTTCACTAGAAACGAAAGGTAATAAAAGTAAGCTGGTAACTTGCTCCAGGTTCAGCACAGAACAGTAAAGATGAGCACAGATGCCTCTCCACAGTGCTGTGGTGTATGGCACCCATTAGCTCTCCAAATATCTCAAAAGTACACGCCAAGCAGTCAGGAAACTAAGGATGAAGCCTCAAATTCCATTTCAGAAAGGAGTTCATGCAGTTGTTCACTGCTTGTTTGTATTCCTGAGTTCAGATATTCTCTACAAAGTTCCCACCATCCAAATCCCATGTTTTACCTACAGAAATACACATTTTTCCTGCTTTCTATTTAACACAGTAGTTTACAGGATGTCACAGATGATGACATAATTTCTTTTTAATTTCACTTTCTCTGATGAGGACTGGCTCTCTCCCCGTATTTTTTCCTGACATATATTAAGTCCAAAATTGCCAGGAATTTGCAGGACTAGGGGAAATGGTTTTAAGTTGAAAGGGGGAAGATTTAGGTTGGATGTTAGGGGGAAGTTCTGTACTAGGAGAGTGGTGAGGTCCTGGAACAGGCTGCCCAGGGAGGTTGTGGAGGTTTTCAAGGCCAGGTTGGATGGGGTCCTGGGCAACCTGATCTAGTAAACATAGAAGTTTGGTGGCCCTGCCAGGTAGGGAGGTTGGAGCTTCATGATCCTTGAGGTCCCTTCCAACCCAGGTCATTCTGTGATTCTGTGATTGCCAGAAGTATCTACTAACTCTGAATGCTCAGCAGAAGTCATTTTACAGTCCTGTAGTTTTCAGAAAATACATTGAGTTGTCTTGCTTCATATGTATCCACAATACTTCTCCAACTGATGTAAAAGAAACAGCGAAACTTCAGTGCATCCAGGTTTTGCATCTGTCAGACACTAAAAATGATTGTATATTGAGGCAAATCAGGTTTTTATTGAAATGCTTTATCTTGAGGAGAGTTAGAGCACCCTATAGGGAGAAGCTTTGCTTTTTCCTGAAGCAGCTAACAAGTGGCAGATTGAAATATGACACCCACTTTGTGACAGGGAAAATGGTACTTACCTTTTTAAACATTAATTGCATCATTGGTCTTTATGCTTTAAAGTTCAAGAAATATTATTTGCTGTTGTTGTTTTCCTCTCATAAAGCATAGATAAAAGGAAGAAGGAGAGAAATGAAATCTGCTCACCAAGTTGGAATACAGAACAAGCCATTGATGTTCACAGCACTGGTGGTTCAAAAAAAGAACTGCTATCTTACAACATTGCTAATTCCACTTAAATTGCAATCCCATCCTTTCCTATAAAATGCAGATTGTGACAGTTACTGATACACAGCAGTGATGCAAAAACTATGTACCTATGCCTGTGACACTTTGAAGGTGAAAAAAGAAACCCATGTGTTTCCCAAAGGTTCATTACTCTGCCTCCTGAGGTCCATGGAACTTGATGCTCCAAGGGAGGCAAAGCAAGAAGCTGCATTCTGTATCTTCTGAGAGGTTTCAGGGTGATTTTTATATTTGGGCAATAGAGAGGAGGAATCCCTATTGCTCATTGATGTCATCAGAGCAGTGGCAGCAGGGGTCTATGCTCTGTTTTACTAGCCTAACTGCAAATTCAACGTACCATGCCAGCAACCAACAGAGTAGAAACCAGGGAGAGAGCAGGAAGGTGAGAGAGGTGAAGGCAAAGAGAGGTGAAATCATTTACCCATGGACATTCAATGAGTAATGGGTCTTTAGACTGTAATTTTAGCAAGATGTACTCTGAACTCTACAGTTGGTGACCCATTAACTGGTCAAAGGCTCCCACCCTAATTCGCACAGCCCAGTGATCTGCTTCTATTAGGAGTGCAAAAGGACCTTAAGAGAGCTGAAGGTCTTGCCTTACCTACCTTCTTCCCAACCACACTGACTGCATATTGTACCATTGCTGCTGTGAATATCTCATGCCTCATCTTTATTTCTAGTCCTGCAGGCACAATAAGAATGTCCTTTCTGCAGAGAAGGAAGTACAAGCTGTTTTTTCCCTAGGGCATGACAGCTTGCACTTCTTTCTCTGCTGTAGCTCCACCTCTACATTTATATTGGTTTCTCTTCCTTTCTATGTCAGAGACTGATAAAAAGATATTACCATTAGGCAAATATTAGCCCTCAGATAGAATAAATAAATAAATAACCCACATTTAAGCTCTGAGTATAAAATGACTTTAGGAGAGAGAAGCAGAGATGGAAATATTCTTAGCTGTGCAGAGCTGTTCTGTCCAAGACATTACAAATCACATAACTGTGGCATGTATTTTCAAACTCTGGCAGTGGAATGGATCATTTTTGCCTCTACCTTTCAAGCTGCGATCTTGGACAAGTGGTGGGAAATTCTGAGTTTTTTTAAAGCTGTTAAGATTCAGAGAGGAGAGCCAAAAAGGTGAGAGGGTTGGTGCCAGTTTCCTTGTATGCCTCTTGGAAGCAGGCCTGTTCCACAGCTGCCAATTATCAGGACTGTCAGCCAGCTAGTTTAGTTTCTCAACAAAGATGCATCCACACAGCAGTGTGAGGCACCATGATAAAGGCATCCTATGTTTTAATGTGTGTATCTTCTCTGAATGCCAGTTTCCCAGCAGAGGACTGCAGGAGATATCACTACATCGTACTCCATCTTGCCAAAAGCTATGTGAGATTTATCAGAAAAGATATATTTTATTTTCCATAACTCTTTCTGCAACAGAGGTTCCCTTGTAAATGTGAGAGAAGTGTTACTGCCATTCTCAATGAACACTACATATGGTACAAGGCATGCCAGTCCACCAGCAGTTTGTTGAGAAAAGTATTTCTAAACCTTCTAACTTCCAATTAGCCTATGCAGGTTTAAATGTTCACCCCAACTTTGCCTGCCAGTGTAAAGCATCAGATGTTAAATGATCTGTGCCTGTGACTGAACTTGTGTCTGCCTCCCTCATGCTTTGTTTCTTTACCAAATTGATGTCTCTAGATTGTAGAAGCTGGAAGGGATCTCTGGATCCTTATCCAGTCCAGCCCCCCAGCTAAGGCAGGTTCCCTAGAGTAGATTGCACAGGAGTATGCCCAGAAAAGAACCCACAGTCTCTCTGGGCACTCTGTTTCAGTGTTCCACCACCCTCAAATAAGTGTTCCCTGATCAAATTATTTAGCTTTCTTCTTTGCCTCTGGCACTACCATGCCTTAAAGTTAAGCAATGGAGTGAGACCACGCTGTGCTCCAGCAAGGTAACTGGCCATGCAGGAGCCAAACAAAGTTTTCTCTTGTAAGCACTGCTTGATGGGTCAGTGCACCAGAGCTTGGGTGGCAGTCGTGGATCAGCCTGAATCTGCATTGGAAGCACTTTGGTATCAAGGTAAACTTACCAAAAGCCAATTTATTATGGAAAAATCCATTGTTAGTACTGTGCCACTGTTCTCCTAAAATGATTTCCCAGTGCCCTTGATAAACAAAAAATAAACAAACAAACAAACAAAAAACAGGTGAGCTTGTACAGCTGTTGGCTCATCCTCCATGTGCTTGTACTTACACATCTTTAATATCACTCATTACTGTGTGTCACGTTTCTTTTCTTCCCCCTCACCACCAACCTTGCTTACAGTTTTTCTCCACAAAGAAAATTCTTGGCCAGATTTCCAGAAAGACTCGGAGTAGATAATACAGCAATGAGGGGTTAAATTGAGAATGTACCCTGAAAATACAGTCTCCATTGTCACCTTCCCCCCCCCTTCCCCCTTCTTTTCTGTGTGTGGTGAGTTAAATTTTCATAATGTGCCTCTAAATATAGTGAATGTGTCTGCAATAAATGACTGGTGGGTGGATCCCATCTGTTTGACACACTATAGGAAAGCGTTTTAGAAATGTAAAGGAAAAGAAAGTCATAATTGTGCAAGTCCTTACAACCCACCCCAGTCTCTCTTATCCAGTTTGATACATATCTGTCCAAAAGTCACAGCTGAATTTCAACTCTTCTGCAAAATCTTTCTTTCACACTCAACGTAACTTTCACATTTCTTATACCCACATTTGAAACTAACTCTGCCTTTCAGTTTTCCTTTCAAAAAGGGTAGATATGATATCTAGCCTTCTATAGAGTATACTTCTAGTTCTGACTTTTCTTTCCTGTGGTCCAGTCTCTTTGGACCACCCTTGTTCTAGAGGATCAGCTTTGAGATATTCTGCATATGGGAACTATCTGCTGCAATTACCAGCTACATCTTTTATCACATCACATTTTACAGTAAATTTTTCCAGAGAGATTTCTTGGCAAATTCACTGTTACAATCATAAATACTAAAACAGATCATGGTTATTGAAAGTGAGAATGGAACCTTTAGAGGAACTACTGTCTTCTCAACCCTCAGATTGTAAAATGATGAAAGGATTTGTAAGAAATGCTACAGACAGTTGAAAATGAAACCACATAGATCCAAGCAAGAGTTAAGTTTTAATTTGCATTCAGTCACTTCCTCGGCAGCTCTATTGCCTGAAACTTATCAGCCTTGCTTCCTGATGACAATGTGTTACTGACATCAGCTCAAGTTGGTGGCAAAGATATTACCAATTTAGAAAATAAGCTGTCAGTCAGCGGAAATTATCTGCTGTTTGATGCACAGCATCACCATGACCTGGGGTAGCTGGGGGGATGACCGAGCTGGCATCTGGGTGTTCATCCTCAATGGCTGATGTGGAAGAACATGGCTTTGTGTTGAGTCCATAATGAGGTAAAGATCTGGCTTGTAAAATTCAGGCAGTAAGGAAAGCTACCAAATTTTATGTACTATTTTTTATTCTTTTTTTACACTTCCATCCGACTTCTACTTTTTCCTTACATTCACAAGAAGTCATAACTTTCTGTTTTATGTGAAAGCTGGGATTCCCATGTAGTCACTTAATCCTATAGCTGAGGCTCTAAGAACAATAGATGTTGTGAAACTCACTATAAAACCACAAAAGCTGCCGAAACAGAACTAGCTGTGATGCAGTTTGATATTCCTCCTGTGCACAGCCCACAGTGACATTCAAAACTTCTAGTAACTCTGAAGAGGATGAGACCTCCTTCCAGCTTTAGTTAAGTACCAGAAGCTTGCATTTTGAGACCTAAGCTGAGAAGTGATAAAGTGAGATGGAGACCCTACAGCTACAACTGACAGATTTCTTTCATGACAAGTATCCTTTAAAAATAACTGTTGTGAGACAAACCATCAGAACTTAATTACAGCAGCAATGGAGGCTACATACACATACACTGGTCTGTTTCTCCACATGGAAATCTGGTAGCTGATGTAAAAGAACTCTAAATTTTGTCTCTTTTTCCAGGGTATCTTTGTATTACTAGAGTACAAGTGGTGCTGTGTAGCATTGATGCACATTATTTTCTTTCAATGATTAAAAAAATTTCTTAAATTTCTTTTTGTCCTATCAAATAAATGGTGTCAAGTAACTCTGGTTTTGAAAATGAACTGTGCCCTAATAGGCTTTTACATCAACATCCTGATCCTATCTTGAGGTTACCATCTCCTAGCAGTCTGAATGCACAATTTGCCCTATGCTCAGCCCTCATGAGGCCCCACCTGCAGCACTGTGTCCAGGTCTGGGAACCCCATCACTAGAAGGATGTGGAGCTGTTGGATTTAGTCCAGGGGATGGCCATGAAGATGATCATGGGGCTGTAGTGACTTTCTTATGACAAAAGACAGAGGGAGCATAGTTCACTTAGCCAGAAGAAGAGAAGGCTCTGGGGAGACCCCATTGTAGCCCTCCAGTACTTGCAGGAAGCTTGAGGAGGGTGACTTTTTACATAATCTAGTAGTAATGGGACCAGGGTGAGTAGCTTTAAACTAGAGAAGAGGATACATAGGTTAGATGTTCAGAAAAAACTCTTTAAAGTGGTGGGGCTCTGGCACAGCTGCCCAGAGAAGCTGTGGATGCCCCATCCCTGCAGATGTTCAAGACGAGGCTGGATGGGGCCATGGGCAGCCTGAGCTGGTGGATGGTAACCAGCCCATAGCAGGTGTTTGAGGTTGAATGGGCTTTGAGGTCCCTTTTAACACAACCATTCTATGATTCTGTGAATTAATTCTGTGATTCTGTGATTTTAGCTCAGTGTGATTCTGGTAAAGTTCACAATGTCCTCCGAGAGAAATTTTGGACAACTGGGTAACAGCTGTTATCTGCAGTATCTTCAGCTTCATGAACAGAGTTAGGACAGCCTGAAAAACATTTGGCAGTGCCTCTCCCGTTCTGCACTCTGGCTACCTGCACAGAGGTAGGGTGGGCTTCCCTTTGAATAAAAGCCCTCATAGTGCCAATGTGAGAGCTTGACTAATGTCAGCTGGATCTTGGCTAAGGTCTCATGCATCATCAACCTTTTGAGGACATCTATTCACAAATATTACTATTCTCTGTAATTCCTAGCATGGCATTTCTGCAGGCATCAGACTTTTGCCACTTCATAAGCTCTGGGCAGAGAGGTATTGCAGAACTCTAGAAGCTACCACCATGACATGTGGCTGTGGCAAGGTGGGACAGGGTACTGAGGAGATGTTTCAGCCTGACTGGGAGCTCTAGTCTGTGATGGGAACTGAGACATCATAGCATAGGGAAGGATGTAACAAACAATATACTGTTGAATGAATTTGACTGTTTTGGGTTGTTTTTTGTGTGTGTGTGTGTTGATCCATTTAGGTCACTGCCTTTCACAGTTGGCTGATGGATTTAGAAACTACCAGAAGAAACTCTTTATTAGGAATACTCAAACAGCAAAGTTAACTATCAGAAAACAGAGAAGGAAGATGCTTCCTCTTCTAAGAAATGAGATAAATTTATAGAGATGAATATACTGAAGATAAGGTTTTCTAATTGGGTGGTAAAAATTACTGCTATTTGTCCTTTCTCAGAATCTGTAGTGAAGTGAATGAGTTATTATTTTCAGCTCTTTGTATTATTCCATACAGCTGTGGGAAAAGACTGTACAATTAATGCGCACTCTTGAAACAAAATGTGAGGTCCAGTGACTAGATACGCTGAGGGAATAGTAGCACTCCACCGAATTTTAAATAAGACATTACCCAAGAAGTCTCAACCTATGATTCCTTTGAATTAGAATATTTATTTATTTATTTATTTATTTATTTATAATTATTGTTTATTTCTGACTGATATCTGCTTTGTCAGTTCACCTTATGAGATGAGGTAGACAGTGTAGATATACATACAGACAGTGTGCATGCATGGTGCAATGAAGCACAGGGTGGTGTTTGTGTGCTGAAAGCCACCCACAACACAGAGTGCTCTACAGCTCTGCTTTAGTAGGTCTCCCCAGCAGGGACACTGAGGTAAAGCAGACTCTAATAGTAGCATAATATCTGCTGAATAAAATCCTTGAGATCTGGTGAAGAAGTGGCCAGCCATTAATGATTTTTCCATGTGGTGCAGAAACTTAATGTTACCCAGTGTTCTGAGCGCAAGTGACTGTCCCATTCCAATGCAGTTTCTTTTTTCCTGTTAGACAGGAAGTGAAAAATATTAAGAAATCATGTAAGGCGGGTTAGGGAATCCAGCCTTTTGTGAATCTCAAACCATACTGAAAATAAATTTTTCTTTACTGGTAAGATTTAATAAGCTTAGATTAGAACTGAGGAATAGTGAAACTTAACTGTTTTGAATGTCCCAAACAGCAAACATGCAACTGCATGGTATCCACAGGAATGAAATGTGCAAACATACTTAGATCTTATCTTCACTTCGCCTTGACAGAACTTCTGCTGAGTGCAACCCAAGCACCTCTACTGCTAAAGCTGTTGAGAATGCCATTAGTGTTTTCTTATGTTGTTCATCTCAGCTTGTGGTTGCCAGCTATTTGCAGGAGGGTACTGGCTTCTTTGAGAAGCAGATTTGAATAACCTATTAGTTCACGTGTTGTTATTCTGCTTTCACCATGTGGGTTACTTGAATATAGTATCCAAAGTCTTCCAAGGGACAGTGAAGAGGGAAAAAAAGCAAGCCCACACAGCATCCCTTTGTTATATACGTCTCTTGGAAAGCCATGCAACAGATAGTCAAAACTGCATTATACAGGAGATTTCAGTATTTCTTAATACTGGTTGATGATCTGATAGGATCTACTCAGTCTGCACTTTAAAAAAGTTAATTAGAAAAGAATCAGAAAAATTAATGCAGATTTTAAAGATATTTGTAGCTGGACCAAAGATGGAGAAAATGCTTATGCAAAACTGGTGGGTGCAATGATGTTCTTGGCTGAGCGCAAGTAGACATTAGGATTGGAGTAAGATCAGCGCTTTTGTGAACATCTTCTCTATGAGTGTTGTTATGCAAATGCAACTGAAATGTGTAGGAGCAGAGGCATACAGTAGAGCATCTGCCCAGGACCAGCTGCAGCCCTCAGCAGGGCACAATGCCCAACTCCCAGACCATGCTTTAGTAGAGGTCCCACAGCTGACAGAGCAGAAAACCCATTTCCTCCATTAATACCAATGTGTCTGATTTTGCACTGAAGTAGATGCCCAGAGCACAAGCATTGCTGCAGAGCATTGTAACTTCTGGCAAGAAGACAGAACAAGCAGCTGGAGAGCCATGAATTCCTTTGGAAAGCATATATGTGCCTTTGACTTCATCTGCACAGAGATACACAAGGGTTCTAACTGGATATGGCTTTAGGAGGTGAAATTTGAAGATCCAGGCATTTGAATTGTGAGAAAGATTTATCTGGAATGTTCTGCACTTATTGAACAGAGCTGTAGGAAAATTTCTGAAAACTCTATCTTTAAAACAAAAACAAAAAGCAAAAAACACCAAAAAAACCCTAAGTTTTTTAATAGATAACTTTTTTTTTTTTTTTTTTTGTAGATAATGATTTAAATAGATAGAACAGACACGGGATGCTGTAAAAGGAAAAAACATTTGATTTCATCCCTCTGAGGAAGTTATCAGTATTTCAGTGTACAAAATGGAGATTAAATGATTGCTAGAAAGTGTGTGCATCCATCATCCCTTCTGATGAGTCCTCCACCTAACAAAATATTCAGAATCCCTCAGGCAAGAAAACCTAGCAAGAGAAAAAGAGGTGGGTAGATTCGAGTGTCAGTTTGACTGTGAACATCTAGAAAACTGAAGATAAAATTCCATATATGTGTCTTTTGACTGATTGCTGGATATCATTTGCAAAACTAAACCACTGGAGGAAGTTTGGTACAGTTGATGAAGGAAATACTTTTTTTTTTTTTTTTTTTTTTTGGCTTTTTCCTTTATTTCTTTTTAACAGTGTCTTCATTGCTTTATTGCTTTTTTTTTGAGACCTGGAAGTTAAGGTCAGTAGCAAAAAGAACTTCTCAGTTAACAGTATTTACAACGAAGACGATTCATGCATAGGCAGATGTTAAACAAATGATACCCCTGAAAAAACTTCTGTTGATTTTGTCAACTTACTGGGTGGTTTAAGCCATTCTGCTTCCTCGCAGCTATTACCAACTCTGTGATGTGCATTTCTGATACATCCCCCTCATGCAGAAGCCTCCCACTCCTTGGAAGTTAATCTCCCTGACACAGAGAAATTATGTCAAAGGAATCTCATTATACAATTTAGTTTGTGAAGTGACAGAAAGAAAATGTTTTTGTTTATTTCATAGTTAACCGAGTTAGCTTACAAAGTCCGTTTTTTTGGGGGGGAAAGTATACAAGCCTGCTGCTGATAGAAATCACAACATCTTCTTCCTATCACATCATGTGCTGAACATACAGCAGCAGCGATGTGAAAAGCATAGAGGAAAAAGCCGTGAGGCCCACCTTCTATGTATATAAATTACTAGGGAGTATGTAACATTTTCCTGCTGGAAGATAAACTGAATATTTCCTTGAAGAGGTTAGTAGGGTTTAGAGATGTCTGTCCTGGCTTTGGAAATTATCGGAATGTAATCATTTAACTTTGGAGTCAAGTATGAATTCCCCTTGGCACTAAGAGCTCTGAGTTATGTTTCAGGCCATGCCGCATCCCCAGTGTCTGTCTAGGACAAAGGTCCTGGAGCTGTGTCTATCCCTGCCCTCCCAGTAGGGACAGAAATGCCTCAGCTGTTTTAACAAAACCCCTGGTTGACCTTAGTGTCAGGAATGATCATTCCTTGGAATAAACAGTTTGCAAAATGACACAGCTAATGGTGACATCTCAAAGGTTCTTGCACAATTTCAGAAGGAGGAAGCTGGTGCTTCTGACTTTACCCAGCTTGGAGTCTTCTGGGAGAAATGTAACAAAGGAGCTGTTGACATTTGTGCTCAGAGTGGCTCATGATATACTCCTGGTGGAAGAAATACTATATTCTTGGGTTTCATAGCTGCACTTTGTGAAGCTTTTTCTAGCTGGTAATATTTGTCTTACTTGATTCCAGCTGGAGAGACAACTCAATCACATCAGGAACAGTGCCAAAGTAGAAACTGTGCTCCCCTTGGAACAGGAGTCTAAAGACTTTGTCCTGATGCAAGTTTAAAGCCCTCTGATAACTCTGTGACAGGGGTAATATTATTTGCTCTGGAATAGTTTCTGATCAATAAATGCTATCATATTTCATTTGTCACCTCAGTCAACAAAGCACACGCACAGCGATCTTGCTTTGAGGCATGATTCCATGGCAGATTGTAGACAATTTCCCCCCCAAGAGAAACACTTGTCCCTATGTGGAATGGGCAACACACACAACTGCACAAGAGCTTCCTTGAGCAGAGCAGACAAGCAACAGGATATTTGTTGGTAAAAATAGTCACCATGTCTTCCCATGGAGAATTCTGATTAGAAGAAGGAGAAAATGGCAAACGCAGGCACTGACACAAGTGTGGGGACCTAGAAAAGAACAAGGATGGACTTGGTGTGCAGCACATAGGAGGCTTGTGCAATTATTCCTCAAATGGGAAGGGAAGGAGGCAGCAATGAAAACCGGTAGAGATGATTTGTCATGGTGGATTTAGAAAAATGATAGGAGATGTAGGTTCAAGCCCACTGAAAGGCAGTTGTACTAACCTGACAATGACAAAAGCATAGATGCCTTCCCCAGTGTTTAACTTCTGGAGGAATAAAGTGCAGCTGCAACCATGCTGTACTTCATACACAAACAGAGGCTGTTTGTCTGCTTCAACTGTTATTTGTCTCCTTTTCTGTCACACTGATTTTCTTCTTGTTCTTCCTCTTCCTTTGCTCTTCACAGGCAAAGTAGCTGGTGAAAGATGGGTTCACACATTGAAGTATGATGCTCACTAAGACTTAACATCCATCCTGAAAACAGAAAATCACAGAATCACAGAATCACAGAATTGTAGGGGTTGGAAGGCAGTGTGAGGCTTCTTTCTCTGCTTGCCTATGCAGTGAAGAGAATTACTCCAGTTGAGTGGGTACCAGAGGGTGGCATGTTGCTGCAGTGTCATTGAAAAGAATGGATTTCTCCCAGATCTTCAATCATTTGGCAGAGGCCCTTATTGGCTTGGCACGCTGAAATAAGTTTTTTGCTCAGCCACGACTGTTCTTCAGGCTCTGTAGATATACTGTGCTGCTCATTCAGGGCAGATATCCCAGCTCCAGCATCTCCAGGTTGACTCTAATGCAGGAAAATAAAAACAAATAAAAAATAAAATAGAATAGAATAAAATAGAATAAAATAAAATAAAATAAAATAAAATAAAATAAAATAAAATAAAATAAAATAAAATAAAATAAAATAAAATAAAATAAAATATTTTAAAAAAAATATTAAAAAAATAAAATAAAATATTTTTTTTTAAATATTAAAAAAATAAAAAGTGCAGTTGGATCATTCATAATGCATGGATCTCAAGAAGATGGAGATATTTTACTTTCATTTCTCCCTTGCTCACACAGTGCAATGCACAGGGAGATGCATCCATTCAATGGACAACAAAATTAATCCATTTCTTAAACAATATTTCAAATAAAATATCATGTCTACAGATCATTAAAGAAGCTTGATGCAGCCCAAGTTTCTGTTGTGCAGCTGTGCTTAACAGTGAAATGAAATATTATGTGGTGATTTAGGTCACTTTTCTCCTGACCTGTGCAGTTTTGGCAGAGATCAAAGTAGTGCTGCAGTCTGCCAAAAGGCTACTGTTTTGAGTGGTTTTCTTGAGAGTCGATGTAGTTTTCTTGCCCCAAAACAACGCTGGATGGGTAGTGATATTTGGATGCCAGTGCCATTCGAAGGGCCTCAACAAATGCCATAGGTTACATCATAGTTCTCAAGGATGCTAATCTCATTTTAAGACAGCATAGGGTCATACTGTAAATACACAAACAAAAAGGAGAAAAGCTTTACTTTTTGAGAGATACTTCTTACATTATTATTATTTTAACCAATACAAACATGGGCCTGTTTGCAAAATATGTTTCTGTCTTTGGCCATGTTCAGTTCTGTTATTTCAACGTGCTCTGAACAAGGGAAGATACCCTGAAATTAATGCTATACTTTTTCCTCAGCATTTCACACACACACACACACACACACACACACCAACAACAACAACAGCAACAACAACAAACAAACAAACACATAGGAAGTAACTGTACCCTTAGGGAAAAAAAAGGGGGGAAAAAAAATGAACCAATTGTGCAGTGTGCTATAGGTGGACAGTAATTCTATTATTTAACAAAAGGCCTGTCCTGGCAGCTTCTATGTGTCTATTCAGTAACACAAATATATATGTGTTAGAAAGAAATGAGGAAAATACAACTGGACAAAAAAAATTGATGAGAGTTTTTTGGATAGGAAAAAAAGGAAGGAGAAATCTTCCCTGAGCCAAATTAGTCAAACAAATACCAGAAAAGAGTTTCAATATAAGAAAAAAGATGCACTGTATAAGTAAAGTAGTTACGATAAATAAGAAAGTGTAAGTAAAGGAGTTACAAGCCAATGGAAAAATGGGCAAGTTCTGTGAAATTTGCAATGCCTTTGTCATTTCCTTATGGTCAGTTCTTGTATGCTCTTCTTCAAGGGTGATATGTTTGTCCACTACAGTTTTGTTTCTGCTGGCAATTTTGCTGAGGGAAGAAGTTTGTCTGAAGACAGGAAGAAGGGTTAGTTGCAGGGAAAATATCCCTTCAGTTGTGACCCAGAGAATAGATATTTCTAAGCTAAATGTGTATCCCAGTCCTCTTTGCCTACGAGGAAGAATTTGCTCTATAAAGAGATTTTGAACATCCATCTTTTAGTTTCCAGAGCTTCAAGAGCCTGTAACAAAGAGACTTAACATAAAGTTAGGATCTGTTTTGCTGAATGGAGCAGGATTAGGAGTTTTGACCTGTGAAAATTTTGAATTGGTCTCTGGGATTGCATCTAGAGATTGCAGAATGTCTTCCAAAAGAAAGCCACATCATTTATAGGCTGTAGTTAGTTACAGAGAAACAGACATCTTCCTGTAAAGTAGGGACCTGAGCTATCAACCCTGGTAATGGGCTCAGTATCCAGTCCAGTCCTTTGATTTCCTCACACAAAGAGAATGATTAGCTGACGGCAAACAGAAAACACGTATTTCAGAGGTCTTTGCCCTTCAGTGGCTTGGATGTGATCATTGTCGTGACATTAATATGAATAGACTGATTCACTGTTTGTCTCCGTGCCTGGAAGATGGTATCTTTATCAAAACATATTTCCAGTTCTCAGAAGAGTGTTAAAAATAGCAAAGGTGCTAAACTGACAGCAGGAAGCAGACTTTGTGGATCATCATTTTGTATTCCTACTTAGTTAACTAGATTGGCTCCTAAAGGATGATGTGGGGAGAGACTGAGTTATGTTTGTTGCTTTCATGCATGCATTATACTTGTTAAGACTGAAACAACCTCATCTGCAAAGCAAGAAGCAGCATTGTTCAGTCCCAAAGGCAAATCAAAAAAGAAGCTATGGTTCCAGGAATCAGAATCCTTTCATTAGTTCCCCATTCGGGTGTTCAAATTCATCCACTGGTTCTCCTTCAGAGCTCAGATTCTTATACCTTTGAAGTCGTGTTATGCTGTAGAGTATATTACTGCTCCAGAGCAGTGACATGGGGTTCAGATCCTGTGGCAGAACAAGCTCCTTTAGTTTGGGACTGGAAGGTTGAGGTAAAGTAGACAATAATAACAGAGTATGGCATTGGTGTGCTGTGGTCTTCATCGTCTTTCTGTAATTGAAGCAGAAGTTCCTGGAGAAAATGGGTAGAAAATTACTGGAAGAAAACTGTATCTTTCTGTGGGTGGCAACTGCTGCGTTCCAGCTGCCCACAGCTCTTCTGCCTAGCTGTTATAGTAAGTGATTGCTTTGGAAAGCTATGCTAAATAATCATCTTTATTTTGCAAGAACCATGAGATCCTTGTTTAACATGTTCGGCAGAAAAAGGTTGTGCAAGGGAGTACTTGTGGTTGTGTGGAAATGCTTGAAACCAAAGAAACATTCTAGGGAATTTCTTTCTACTTTTCAGGTACTTTGCTGGACTTATGCTCACCACAGAGCAGAGCTGGTCTCAAACCTTAAGGGACCTGGTAGAAGAGTGCTGGTTTTCCACCTCTGGTTGAAAATATTCCTTCTGGTTTTTCCTTTCTTTCCACTCAATTGCTCTGTTTCTGTGAGTGCTCTTACTCACAAGTGAGCAGGAAGAATTTTATTAAAGTTACAATCTTTTTTTACCCAGAGC
Organism: Coturnix japonica; assembly: GCF_054131305.1. NCBI lineage: Eukaryota > Metazoa > Chordata > Aves > Galliformes > Phasianidae > Coturnix > Coturnix japonica. The sequence continues at coordinate 13,529,979 of NC_140702.1, read as the reverse complement.
TGAAGCAGGTTTTTTTCCTGTAAATACTATCTCAAGGAGCTCCTACGTATCATGTGGCTTACCTCATTTATACTACCTGCAGAAGTATACTCAAAACACTCTCCATAGGCCTTTCTTTCATGTAACACTTAGTAGATAATATAAATAACCTGAATTAGAAATTGTTTTTTGCTCTACATTAGGAAAGCCAGTAGAATTTAGAGTGTTTTGTTTTTGTTCTTTTTTAAGAATTTTCTTTTTAGGGATTTAAGCTTGATATTCACTATCAAAAGCTAGATGGAAGGAAGATTTTAATCAGGGTTTTCCAAAGGATGACAGAAGATTAGGTCTTTTTCTTCCTAACAAGCTGGCACTGAGGAAGTATGCACACCCACTGATGAAACACCTTCCCCTCTAGTGAAATTCAGTTCCATAGTGATGGAAGACCTCATGGTATTAGTGACTGTTGCCAGAACACCCTGTTCCCCATCTATTCTCACTGGAGTCCCTGTGATCAGCTATTGCAAGCTGCCTGCTGTCCAAAAGGAAATGAATCCCCCTCTTTGCCCAACCCCTCCTGGCAACAGAGAGTTTTGTATATTTGATTTTCAGCAGAATCAGATATTGGCTTCAATTTACTGATGGCACAAGGCAGCACTGTATGCCTTGCAGAGCAAGGTGCTTGGTGGTTAACTCAACTTGGACTGTCATCTTGCAAGAGCACTTCTAAAGATCAGCCCTTTCTCACATGGAAGGATACCTGGGAAGCCCTCAGCATTACCAGGATATAAACTTGCAGTTCTGTAGTGTCACTATGAGCGGCTCGTCATGGTCTGATATCAGTGGTAGCATGCACACTCTGCCAAACAAAGCCCAGCAAACTGCAAGAGCTCAATACTGTGCTCTCCATCCTGTGTGGTGCGTAGTTGTCTTACAGTGACTACAGTCTAAAGATGGTGTAAATCTATTATTTCTTGTGGCTGCAGTGGGGGTGCATCTGCAACCAAGGCCTTGTCGCAAGTGTGTCACAGATGGTTTTGGTGGAAGAGGAGATAAATGCTTGCCGGATCAGTGATGCATCCCACAAAGTTCGTTCTCATGCTTGGGAAGAGCATGCAGTGCAGATGTGCAAACAGTGACCTCATTCTGCTCGTAATAAAGACTGTGGGTGAATAAACATAAAAATCCCAATCATAAGGTACTTGAAGTACTACTGTTTGGGGTTTTTGGGGTTTTGTTTTTTTTAAACAGTTATATTATTATTTAAGGATTAATAGAGTGGCAAACTGATGTCCTTCAACAGAAAGAAAAGGCTAGAATAATATAAACAAGCCATAAATCCTGAGCAAGTCTTTGTGGATAATTAGTTTTTCCTGCTTTTATGAGCCATCACCTCAGGAATCTTTTCCCCAGACAGTTAGAGAACATCTTGATTTCATCAGTGTCCATCTACAGCACTGTTGAATATGGTTAGGGCTGAATGTGTTCTTCCTTGAGCTTCAGCTCTGCTTGTGCTATCGTGCTGATAAGTGACAAGAGAAAAAAAGCAGGAACATTACAGTTGTTTCTTCCTGAAAGAACACAACGGTGTATCTCTACAGTGACAGTGCAAGAGTATGAGAAACAAAAATTCATGAAATCCAGAGTTTGATCCATCTGGACTTGGGCTTTGAGCATCAGTTTAGTTTGCATAAAAGTATTACACACAGCAGTTGGGTCTGGCAGTGATACTGTTGTTACCATAACATAACGACCCCCTGGCAGCAACTAGTACCTCATCATGTTAAATTTTGTACAAGCATGGAACAGAGAGCCTGTCTCTACCATGAGGGCTTGCAAACTAAATAAATTTCCCTATCTCCAACAGCAGAGAAGTTGGAAGCCACATCAGGATAGTTTTGTAGCTCTGTATCTGCCATGTGTTGTGAGATCCAAAAGGGCCACCAAAGAAACAAGAGTCAGTGAACAGCAGGGGTGGAGGAGGATGGAGTTTTTTTCCTCTTTTTAGATGACCTTACATAAAATTAATATTGTAAAATTACACACTGTGAGGAGCACAAGCCTTGTTTGCCAAAAATATAATAGCTTTCAAACTAGATTTTTCTGAGGCCTCTAATTGCTTTTCTCATGGTGACTCTTTGATCTCCTCCTGTGGGGGCGTTTGTAGAAAGGTGTGGGACTGGCCTGAGCTGTGGGGCTCAGAAGACTGAACACAGATCCCTTGGATTACTTAATTGTGAAGGATAACTGAAAGGCGTGTCACATCAGTGTTAATACACAGAGGAGTAGGATAATTTGTCACCTTAACTGTACCTGGAAGCAAATAAGCAGCACTATTCTCAGGCTCTCCTGCCACCCTTAGAAAATCCTTGGGTCTGTTGTCAGTGCACTGTGGGTTGTGATTGATTGATTACCCTACCTGTAGATGTCTGTCAAGGTGTGTGGGTCAGTTATGCTCAGCCTTGCATCTAAACTGTAATATTTTGCCGTCCAGGCAGAAAGCCAGACTGCAGGTAATGGCACAGTCATAACACTGTAGCTGGCTTTGTGTGGAAGATGTACATAGTTCACTACCAAGCCAACAATTTTTTTGAAAACGTGAAGGGATGAAAAACCCTTCTCTTCTCCAGAGTAAACAGCCCCAGCTCTTTTGGCCTGTCCACACAGGAAAAGTTCGTCATCCCTTACATCATTTTTGTGGTCCTTCTCTGGACACACTCCATCAGCTCCATCTCTCTCCTGTACTGAGGACTCTACATCTGGATGCAGTGCTTCAGGGGACGCCTCACCAGTGCAGAACAGAGGGGCAGGATCAGCTTCCTCACCCTGCTGACCATGCTTCTTTTGATGCAGCCCATGATTCAGTTGGCTTTCTTGGCCTCAAGGGTGCATTGCTGACTTATGTCCAGCCAGCCATCTGCCACTCCCCCCAGGTCATTTTTGATGGGGATTCATTCAGTCCTTTCATCCCCTAGCTAGTATTGTTAGTGAGGTTGCTTCAATCCAGATTCAAGACCTTGCATTTGGATTTGTTGAAACTTACGACATTCACCTGGGCCCACTGCTCAAGCCTGTCTAGATCTCTCCCCATCCATCAGGTGTGTTGACCACACCCCACATCTTGGTGTCATTTGCAAGTTTGCTGAGGGTGCACTTGGCCTTAGTGTCAACATCATTGATGAAGGAATTAAAGAGTATCAGTCCCAGCACTGACCCATGTGGGACACCAGTTGTCACTGATCTCCATCCAAACATTTGTACATTGACCACCACACTCTGGATTCAAACCTGCAGCTGATTCTTCATTCATTGGACAGTCCATCCATCAAATCTACATCTTTCCAATTTGAAAAGAAGGATGTTGTGGGGTATGAAGTCAAAGGCCTTACTTTGACTTCTTACTTACTTACATCTACACAGGTAGATGATATCAGTGGCTCTTCCCTTGTCTACCAATGCAGTGATACCATTATTCTTTTTACTCTTCTCAAAAACAGGAGTGATGTTGCCTTTTTTCCAGTCACTGGGGACTTCACCTTATTGTCATGACATTTTGAATATCATTGAGTGTGTTGGCACTCTCCTTTACACTCTAGCTGAAAAAAGGCAGTATGAACTCTGTGTTAAAGTAACAGACCATCTCCAAGAAGGTTTGCTAGTAATGAGACCAAGAACAACATACTCTGCTTTACAGGCTCAGAAAGCCAGCTCTGCTAAAGTGAGGCCAGACTCAGAAACAGTGGTGCAACCTGCCACTGGGGACAGATCAATTAGATGTAGTTAACTTAGCAAGGCATGCTTTTGCTTTCCACATTCTCCAGCACAAAGGCTGCCTCTGACACTCAAAATGCCAAATTCTGTTCAGTACAGCTTCCATTTCGACTGAGCTCTTGGGAAGATGATTACATGTCACAATACTTCTAGATGCATGGAGAACACAACTTGCTGATAACCTCTGATAGGGCAGGAAGAAGCTGGGCATTCAGATTTGTTATGCAACCCACAGTGTGGTGTCCCAACTGCTCCTATTAATGAAGAAAATGTTGGGATGCCTTACCGATAGGTATGACATAGCAGTAATACCTCCCATGTACTGCTAAAGTTCAGTACTGAGACATGTGATCCTACACCTGTCAGATTAAATAACCTTTAGAGCAAGCTGGTTGGATATTAAACTCTTTTATGTGCTGCATAGGCAAGATGCCAAAGCCAAGGCTGGGTAGGATTTTTAGCATGCATAGATCACATACTAAGCATGCTTTTTTTTTTTTTTTTACTTTTTGCCAAGCAGATAGACATATCCACCCTCGTAGTCACGACTGCATTCATCATATTTGTTCTCTGGTCTCTCTGTGGTCTCCTGTTGGAGTAACATGACTCAGTGGTGAGTGGGAGAAGAGGCTGAAACCCCACAGCGCTGTGAGAATGCCATGTCCAGCCAATATGAGACTCAGCAGAGATCTTATCTTCCATCTGGAGAGGGGTAGTGATGGCCCCTGAGACCTGGGTCAGTCTTTACAAGGCTCAAATGAGCTGGATCCTCTAGGCTGGTTATGATGAACCCTGCCCCTTGCTAGGGGTTGTTCAGAGTCTGTTCAAAGATAAATCTTATCCAAAGCAGTGATTTGCTTCTGAGTTTGTGTATAATCTTATTTGCATCACCAGATTGAAAGGCTTCTGATGGCAGAAACGCAGCAAATCCTAGACTCATGACTGCATATCCCTGTGCCCATAGGGATGTTTGCCTCCTTCTTTCTTCCTGCTGTAAAACAAGGCAGTCTTTCCTTCCCAAATGTAGAGATTAGGACTCAGACACACAAGCAACTGCAATTTGTGTTAGCAGATCCCCAAGCATCAGACTGTCTGAGCATCCTATTCATGACCATAGTTGGACAAAAGCTTAAGGAAAGGATCTTAAGCTAATAACAGCATCTCACAGATGACAAGAAGTGCTTTCTGGCAGCAGAGGAACTGCTTACAGTCCAGCAGCTCAACCCCACCCTGCTAGAAGGAGATCCAGTGCTGTACCACACAGGTCAGTATGGACAGCCTTGGTGCCAGCAGGCATGCTGCCATGCTCACAAGCAGGAGACAACAATACAGTAAAAACATTTTGATGTGAGACAGCAAGACGCTGAAATCATTGTCTAATCCTTCCAGGTTGATAGCATTAAAACACAAAGCCCAGCTTTGTGTATAATTCCTTCTTCTGGGTCCTTTCTACCATTACTTTGAAAATAATTAGCAAAAAGTTGGATATGAGTCAGGTATCAGAATTGGTGCTGTTATTTTCCCAATGGCTCTAGACATTGTTCTGTGCTGGCTAGCAAGACCAGTTTGTTCCCTTCCCACAGCTGAAAGTCTAATTTCTTCTTCCTGCATCATCTTCTGTGTCTTGGGGAAATTCCTTGAAGAGGGGATGTCTGTCATATGTGCAGTGAGGGAAAATCTGTCCTGCTCAAATCATAACCTTTGGAATTCTGATCTTTTTTACTGAGCAAAAAATAATGTTTGTAGATCCTCAGCAGGCTTAGATGAAAAGGATCAGATTTTCAGATTGTATGTTTTGGACTAAATTCTTGTGGTTTGTTTTTCATTTCTTAATGGAAGGATTACAGATTCCTTAATGGATGTTGTAACATTATCAGTACCAGCTCTATAGGACAACATCAGCATTGCATAAGTGTTTTTCTGCTCATTCAGCATCTGTTTGCTGTATAAAATGTCCTGTCATGTCATATCTTCCAGACAAAAAAAGGGAGGCCTTTGCAAAAAATACTCAAACTCCAGTGCATGGAATGATCTAAGAGCCTGACACCCTTGATCAAATTCTAAATGCAAAGGAAAGTGTGACTTTATTCTGCGGCCTATGTACAGTTTCAGTTCAGATTTGAGAGGAAGGAAGACATTACCAGAACTTTTCATACTTCAGGGTCTCATTATGGGGGATTATCCAGACAAAAGTTTTGGTGGGTTAGACCTGAGCCACAGCTTCCAGAGACCTAGGAGGATTAAGAGAAATGAGAAAACTGCAGGTAAAATTTAGTCTCTCCAAAACTGCATTGATAGTTTCAGTTAAGTGGAAATTTCAGGATACCAAAGGAGCCATGATTTCTCCAAGATAATTTTGTCTCATAATCTCAATGAGACATTTTTTCTGTTGTGTCCCCTTTCAAAAATGCTAATGAGGGAGTTTTTCAAAAGGAAATTCCTTCCTGTATTCATCACTCTTCATTAAGAGCTGTTGTTCCGGGAGTTGTGCCACAGCTTTGTTGTATGAGATGCATGGTGATTTTAATTAAGTAAGAGGTCATTTTCTGTATGAACCATGGTGGCTGGATGTGGTGACCTAGGAGCTGTAAGTGCTCAGGGCAGCTAAGTTTTTGCTGCAACACTATGGTAGTTGTTGTCTACAAAAAGGAAGTCTTTCTCTTCTTGAACATCTTTGCCCTTTATAGTTACAGTATGATGTTGGTAGCAGGCTCATGGCAGCTATTAAATACTTATATCCAGAAGCCCTGAGCAGAGTGAATCCTACAGGGCTCTGTTTGGGTGAACTCCTCCTCTGGTGTTCTCAACAATGACTATCATGGTCTCTAGAACTGTGTATAAAGTGCACACAGGCACTGATCTCTCTTACATGGCAGATTAGCAAAGGAGAAAACCAACATTAATCATCGCACAGGGATGACCAACCTGTTAGACATCTAAAAAGCTACAGCATTTCAGAAAAATAGAGAAGATTAATTTTCTAAGTGTGCTTTCCCCAAGAAAATCCAAGCAAGAAAAGTTACTCTGCATGCAAGTGACAACCTCAGTATGAAAGTGGGTTGCCTACCAGAGACAACTGTTCCTTTGCCAGAAGCACTTAAATTGGCACGTTTTTGTTTCTTTCAAACCACTCAGGTCTTGCACATAAGCAACTCACTTCTCTGACATTCATGACTAGAGAAAAGGCTGCAAATAATACAGGTGTATTTCTGGCCTAAGGGCGTCTTTCTTTTTTCACCTTGGGGGTACAGCTGCCTGTGGTTCTACACTTCTCTTAGCAGGAACCTCTTTGAAAGATGAGAAACAAAATATTTCTGTAACTTCCAGACCCTCCTGCTCACTATCTCACTATGGTCTGTCTCTGAAATGTAAGCCTATTTTGTGCTCAAACCATGCTAAGATATTTCTCCCACACTATGGCATGCTGCCTACCTAAATCGATACTTGTGGAGTAATCTCCAGTTTTAAACAGTCTGCAGTTCCATAAGACAGGAGGTGAAATATTCTTTTTCCTCTGCTTCTCATACCTGTGGGAAGGGCAAGTATGAGGAAGACAGCTAATCCCAGGCTTTACCTTTAGGTGGATTTCATCTGCTGCATCTGAGCTCCAGTTGTTCATGCCCAAATAAGCCACCTGCTTGTTTCTTGGAGTGATGGAAACAGGCACAATTCTTTTATGAGATATGTGGATATATGGTGGATACATGGAAGTATACATCTCATATTTCTCCCTTCCCTGTCTCCCATAAGAAGCTTTCCAATATATGACTTGTTTGTTCAGATGCAAGGAGGATGATCCACCAAGGTCCCAGGAGTTCAGGATATTTGAAATTGTGAATCCGTGTTGTAGGCAATAACTTTCCTGTACAGGAAGACTTAAAATATGGGTCAGGGTGCCCATTTCTTAGGAGCTACTCAAGAGCACAGAGTAGAGAGGCTTCCTAAGGTCAGAAGCTGGACTGCAGTACACAGATACAGATAAATCATCCCTGGCTCGTGTTCAGATAGAAGGATCTACCTGTTGGCCATAGATTTCTGGGGATAAGCAGAGAGGGTTTTGCAAGAAAAGGCAAACACAAAATTCCTGTTCCTAGAGAGAGGAGATAACATAGGCTAGACAGACTTCCAGCTTGCCAATACAGAGGCTGCATAACTTCCTATCACAATGAAATTTCCTCTGAGTACAGCCATGTCCAGCCTTGGCAGGATGGTGGGTTCCTATGTCTTGTCCTGGCGATAGGGGCTGGTTATCAAAACACAGCAAGGACTTTGCTGTCAGTCTCTCAGGTATGTACACTTTGCTTTAGTCCATCTGAGGACAGTAAATTAAACTACAATCTGAGGAAAGATTCAGCTTCTGTGAAGGCACAAGGAGGCATTTTTTAAAATTATTCTAATAGTAGGCAGAAAAGATATGAGAATCCAGATTCTCCTTTTCCACAGGTTCTAGATCCCCTTGAGCTGACAACATAAAACTGAGGTGTCAGAAGTGTGTTCCCATACTAGCTGTCCCAAAAATCAGTAAGATTTAAGTGAGCAGGGAATACTACCTGGAAACTGTACAGAGCAGAGAAAATAATTCCTTGCTGAAGAAATTCACGTAATTATTTGAAGATGTATCTCTGTGACTGCTTTCCTTGCTTTGAAGTAGATTGTAACTTTCCTCTGCATGTCATTTTTCATTGCATTTGTTGTGCCTTGGCCCAGGAAGTGGGAGGTCACTAACCTCCATCCCTTCCTCTTTGCCTGACTGGATATGAAAGACAAAGACATCAGGAAAGCTTTTTGTGCAAATGATTAATCACCCCTCAGTGCTGTGCTGCCCATCTCCTCTGGGGTCTCAGCATGCAGCACAGGACCCAAACCCCATTGGGTTTGTGTTCAGTCTGTTTTCCATTCATTTTTCTGCTATGCATTTTTCTATACCTGCACTGTAAGCCATAGCCTGCCCTTGGATCTGGGCGCGATTCCTCAGTGAGGTCAATTAAATAGCGCTCAGTTTCTGTGTTGCTCTGGCAGAGCGCTTTCTGCACGTATCTGAGCTGGCTTGAGCCCAGTAAAAACAGGTGCTCCTGCCAGCATGAGTAGAGCAGAGGGCTTCCCCAAGGCTTCGTTGCCCCAAGGATTGACATGGCTATAGAGGTGCATGCTTCTCAAACAGCCACGAGTCTGCAAGCTGCATAATCTCTGCATTTCTTCACATTCTGTGGAAGCAAATTTCTAAGCAATACCAGAAAGCACTTTGCAATGGAAAATTGATGTATTCTGTGACTTCAGTGTCAAAGAGAAGCGTTTTAGTATAACATATTTTTTTTTGAGGTCTTATGTTTGCTTCAATTTTTTGTTTTCTTTACTGGAATGGTTTGGCATGTCTGACACTAAGCTCTATATTATTTTGATCAAAAGTAACATGAGCTGTCTTCACTCAGGCAAAAACTCCCACATCCCACCTCTTATAAGACCACGAAATAGGTGGTATTAGCACATGCACTATAGAAGGACAATCAATATGTATACTTCCAAAGTACCCTGTCACCCTCAAAAACATTCTTTGAACCTGATGTAACTCAATTTTTGAGGCATCCTTTACAGTACCCCTTTTCTCTGGCTGTGACCAGGTTCCCTGAAAGCCCTAGCATCTTCCAGCACACGCAGAACCCTTGGATGGGGATTTTCAAGGCAGACGCATGCCTTGGCTCTGAATCTGCTCCACTTGGTTTCATTGAAGCCCCTCTATATCTTAGAGTGTGTGAGATACCTATTTGCTTTTTCCATTCCAGTCATGCTGTAATAGATCTCCATTTTATCTCCCTCGCTTTCTCTTCTACTCTTGATTTATAGATTATCAGCTATTCTTGTTTTTAGTAATTCAAAAATGGCACTGGACACAGTGCCATGCAGCAATCACTCTCTTTCCAAAAACAGGAGTCTCCAAAAGGGAAATAAACTCATGGCTTCTGTGTTCTGCTTTTGTCATCAAAAGTGGACTCCTGAATACAAATCTCAGTTTTCACAAAGTAGATTTCAAGATGTGAGTCAGCTTGTCCTTTGACCTGTGTTCCTTTCCCATCATTTGGGTCTGTGAGTAAAAAAGTCATGTACTTTCACTTTCACATGTTCTTAGGATTTTGGTCAAGAGAGGGATGTAAAGTTAGAGTCTTGTTTTACTTACAAACATCCCAGATATTCAAAGTTTCCTTGCTGTACACAGAACTCTACCATACTGTGAAGGTAACTATCCATGAAGAGCACTTGTATTCCCACAAAAGCAGACCACCTCAGAGAGATACAGATATTTTGTAATAAGTAATTTTGTAATACTGTAAGTGTAAAGCAGAAAAACTGGCCTCCATGATCATTTTCACCACCTCCTACAAGTCTGGTTTTTATAATCTCTTCCCTTTCTGGAAAAAAAAAAAAAAAAGAGAGAGAGAGAAAAAGAAGCATCTTTTTGTCTGCAGAATAACTCCAAGGAACTGGGTCTGTGTAACCGATTGGCACTCCGATCTACAGCTTTCAGTAGCATCCTAAAAATGTGCACAAACTTTACAGCATCCCATCCTATTGCTCACTTGGGATTTAAGTTGGTGTCTCCCTCAGCCCTACATCACACCTAGCGATCTCTCCCTTGCCTTGCAAGCTTCACTTGGGTTTTTGGGTAATTTTGTTGTTTTTCCTTGGTCAAAACTGAAGCTGCTGCTGAGAAAACTTCTCAGGTGGGAGACCATGGGCTGGCATAATGATGATGGAAACCTGTGCAAAAGCAGATTGAAATGTGACTTATGTCCCCATAGGTTCAGGTAACACTTCTGTCATGGTGAGAAGTTTCACACCTTGATTTTATTACAGAAGGATAGAATGGCTGAGGCTGGCAGGGTCTTCTGGTTCATTTCTTGAGGGTGACTAGCACCAACAGGTGGCTGAAGCAATGGTGGAGTATTCACTGTGTTGTCAGAGAGGATATGTATTGAAACAGAGCTGTTTGGTGTGAATCTGTTTGTTTCAAGTGCAATACTTTCCTAGTGCTAGGATCCATAGTAAATCAGAAACTTAATAGGCATGACTGGAGAAAAAGGATATCTAGAAGTAGATGAGCAGAATAAGGAGGGAGGAACATGTACAGGCTCAAGCACAGAAAAGTACTTTACAGACTGCTCAGTTTAAGTATGTGCTCAGCATCCTCATGCTTTAAATCAGATCCTGAATGAGAATGAATATCTAAATCCCTGATGCTGTTTTTTGTGAGACTTTGTTAGCCTGTCTTGTCTTTTCTCACATCTTTTCATAGCATATCCATACATACCAGTAACATGTATAGTCACAGATCTCACTGAATGGGAGAAACCCACTATTGCTGAGCAACCAAAAGGTGAGACGCTGTGACAGCTTATTACCCATGCTGCAAATCATGCAACCTTCAGAACAAAACTACTTTTGCCACCATGATCTTTACATTCAGCCATGGTACAAAATGCGAACGGGTGGAGGTATGTGGTTAGACCGAGAGCCAGTGAAATGGTTTTGTGAGCAATATTCCAGTTTAACTCCACATAAGGCTGCTAGTTAGTAAGTAGTTCAAGCATCTTAAAGCCTGCTGTGTTGTTGCCTACAGGGAAAATACTCTAAGTGCTTTCCCTTTCTCACAGAGAAAATAAGTTTCCATCTATGTTTTATAAGGCTGTCTTGTCACATCCATTATAAGGCCTGACACAGCCAGCCAGAGAAGGTACAGTAGTGATTTCCATCACATGTTTTAGTAAAAGAGCTTTTTTGCAGGGTAGAAAACACATATACATATGTGTATCAATAAGCACACTGAAATGTAGGTCAGTTAACTCTGAAGATGTAAGTGCCTTATGCTGGCCTGTGGCACACATGATGTGGGGTGTTAATGCCCAGATACATCAAATTCAAACATTATGTTGATCTGTTCAGCTCAGCACAAGTACTAAAGAATTTCCCTTACTCTGAGAATATTAGGCCATTAACTAGAACAGGTTTTGTGACCACTTTATTCCAGCCCTTGGCTGACCACTATTTGAGGAAATAGCAGAGAAATTACTTCTAGGCTTTTGATCTCTGAAGTACACTGTTAATACTGTAGACTGAAATAAAAACCCCAAAAAACAACAAACAAACAAAAACAGAAAGCTCTGAAGTTTACTGGAGTGTTTTAACCCCAGAGCCATGCAATGTTCTGCTCCGTTCAAAAGTGCAGAGAGAAGAAGGGGATTGGAGAAGCGTTCCTTATTGCTATCAATTTTATATAAAGAGTGGATTTAAAGTTGCATAAATAAATTTTGAATGCCTATGTATACACAATGCAGACTGTCTTCTGCAAGTACAGAGCAGTGAGATTTTGAGTTGTCAGCTGACAACAGGCATGATTTTTGACATTTTGGTTGTCCCAAAAGCCATTTTCCTGTTCCAAAATAACTTCAGCAGAATATTTTTATTCAGCTATTCTTAAACCTTTCAGACAGTTATATGAGTGTGTGTGTGTATCTCTACACATAAAAACAGCATTTAAGGCCATGCAGTGTATTACAGAACTATCTGGCACATGCATCATTTGAACCCTTTGCCTCTTCAGAGTTCATTGACAAAGGCATCTTATCCCTCATGTCTTGGTCTTCAATTGGAGTTGTCCAGGCAGTTGACTCCATGCTTTGAGAGAACCTATCATTAAAAGTTTCATGATCTTCCTTGTAAATGTGGGTCTTTCACTCAAAATGCATTGGTTTGAGGTCCAATACAAACATAAATCATTTGCGTATAAGTGATATCATATGTCCCTTGAGAATGAGAAGTAAAGACTTGAAATCCCTAGAAAGTGGAGAATTCCCAGTAGGACACCCAGAAGTGGGACAGAAAAATCACTCTGGGGACTTGAGGAATCCTCAAATGTCTTCAAGCCCAACCTCACAGCTACTGAAGCATTAAAATAATAAAACTGTATCCTGGTGTGCATCAGACCCAGCACCAGCACAGGACAAGGGGAGGGCCTGTCCCACTGTGCTCAGTGCTGCTGCATGCGGGTTGGAGTGCCACAATTCAGAAACAACATGAAACTATTAGAGACTGCCCAAAGAAAGGCTAAAAAGACAGTGGAGATTCTGTAGGACAAGATGTACAAGTTGCAGCTGAACAAACCCTTGGTTCAGCCCAGAGCACAGGAGCTTAGGAGATACCTCATGGCAGCCTGCAGCTCCTCACAGGATCTCTGCTCTCTGATGACAGTGACAGGGCCTGAGGAAATGGCTTGGAGCTACATCAGGGGATGGCGGGGGGATCAAGGAATGGCTGTGCCCCAGAGGGCAGTGGGCATGGCACAGCTCCCCAGGGCAGTGGGTATGGCAGCTGCTGCAGCTCATGATTTGGGTTTGCAAGGTGCTGTGTGAAGTCGGGAGTTGGATCCCATTGTCCTTATGGGTCCCTTCTGACTCGAGGTATTCGGAGATTCTGTGATTCTGTTTACACCTCTGGGAGCATGAATCTGATCTAAGCTGGGTGTAGGTGAAGAGAAATGGTCTCCACAAGGTGTGGAAGACTTGGCTTAGGAAAGGCAATCCCTGTATGTTTTGTAAGGAAAAGGGGTGGAGGAGGAGAAAGACAGGTAGATCTCCTGAAGCAGGTGGGAGAGCCTGCTGCCCTGCACAGGCTGGTATTCTTGTTTCTGGAGGTGACCTTAAAAATCACCAGCTGTGGACATGATAACGTTTTCCTTGGAGCTACTCGGTCAGCCCCGCCTCTGGTAGCTGGCACACCCAGCTGCTAGTGCATGTGGGTGCTTTGGATGGGGCTATCTGTCCCATTTGCACTTCAAATAAGCCCAGTTCAGTCTGGTAACCTCACCATCTACCTTCTGCCCTACTGTCCTCTGTTGACCTTGCATATTCCTGGCCCAGCATCCAGGAAAAAAAAAAGTGCATCCATGTCCCTTTAACTTCCCTCCGACCTGCAATTTTTTCTCTCCTCCTCTGGGACTGTGCACGCTGTTGCTGCTCTGTCTGCCGGCAGCCAGTGAGGAGAATTTCTCCTGGTGGTGAGCAATCGGTGTGTCGGTATAGCAGCCTCCCGGCAGACAGCTCCAACAAGCCAGCAAGCAGAGCACAGGTGAAATGGGACTGGTGGCATCTGCACAGATGTGTGTGGCTGCCTGCACGTTCTTATAAATCTGCTACCCTTAGAGCCTCCATTTCTCTGACGATCTCTCTCTCTCTTTCTCTCTCCCTCTCTCTCTCCCTCAAATTATTTTTCCAAGGAGAAAAGGAAAAGGCAGACGGAAATAGAAGGCAAGAGACAACAGCTTGAGGACCAGATACTTCAGCTGCAGCATTTCAAGGTAAGGGATCGATGCCAGAAAGGATGGACTGACTGAATCTGTTCATTATTAGAGATGCAGATCACACGTCGGAAAGCTGGGAAGAGCCCACTCCGACATGAAGCAGCTTTCACTGCTGGAGCCTGTCTCTTGCGATGATCAGTACTGCCTGCATGTTGCTTTATGTGTTTCAAGCCCAGAACCGTGTTGCAGAGATGGAGCTGGTAGGGTGTGAGCTCCGGCAGCACAGCCGTGCTGCTATAACAGAGTGCTGCTGTTTATTATACATAATGACAAGACACCAGTCACTGCAGGTTGGGTGTGCACTGTATGGCTTCGGCAAGCACTTTCTGTCTGCAGATAAGCATTAGATTGTGCTGGTACCTGTCATTAGTTGTGTCTGTGTGTGTGTTAGAGTATGCATGTGTGTGTGTACAGATCTTTAATTGTAGGATGAAGTCGTTAGGAGTACATGGGAAAATATATGTGCATGCACATGCAGGGAGGGTGCTAATGCAAATAGGTATGTCTAGATGGAGGGGCACCTTTTTAACAGGGTGGCAAGTCATTCCCATTTCTGTTGGACTCCATGATAGCTGCAGATAACACCAACTGAAAGCCATCCTGGTTATTTCTATCATCTGACCTTCCTGTCAGTAGCAGTTTGCCTTTACACTTAAGTACAGCAAAGAGAAGAACAGAATTGTATATACAGTCTTTCTTGTAATCAGTGTGCATTTGTGGTCAAATCTCATTAGATTTGTTCTGCAGGGGAGCCTAAGGAATTCAGTAATTAGAATATCTCAGAAAGATGACCAGGACTGGACAGTTTTTCCTTGCAGCATGTCAGCTGGGTTGTGATTTAAAAAAAAAAAAAAAAAAAAAAGGATATTTATAATTGTAATTGTATGAGCACCTGCGTGGGGATGTGCTGTGCTGAATGTCTCTTCTGCCTACGCCTGCACTGGAAGATCAGGCTTCCAGCTATGCCACAGGCTGGATCCTTCCTCTGCATCTCCTAAACCTTACCATCATGTTCCATAAACTATGCCTAATTTTCTGGCAAATGTAATGCAATTAAACTCAAATAATTGAATGCAGCCCACACGAGTGCACTGTCAGGTTCACTGTAAGCCTACAAATGGCACATATTGTCTCTGGTGTCATCAGAAATATGACTGAATTTCTGTGGGGTAGCAGGAATTGCCATTTCATTCAGGTGGCCCTGGGCCACAGACAAGGGAGAATTTCTTCTTACCAGCATAGGCTGATGCAGCAGGGTAGCCTTTCTAGCGCCTTCATGATGCTTGCTTGCTTTCTTTTTTGCTGCAGAGCTCTTCCTTTATCATATTAACTGTTTGCAAGCTAACTGAATTAAGCTTTTCATGAAATCCTTTAAGCAGAACCCTTTGGGAAGCCAGTTCCAGCAACTGCTCTTCTTCATCTGATTTCTTGTGATAAAGCTGCGACTAAACTGCATTTTATCATCCTCCTCAGGGAAAAGCCAACCCCTCATGGTGGTGGAGTGGGGTCAGCTGGAGCTGGCTCCAGTCCTACTGTGATGGTTACCACTTGTCACAGTTCAGGCACTCTGCATGGATTTCTTGACTAATACATGTGGAAATTAACTAAATCCCCATATTAGTTAGTTCACAGCCTGGAGCAAAAGTGGTAAACACACAGGAAGCAAAGGGTAGATCAGGGCACAGACTTTTATACAATAGCTTCCTCAGCTAAAAGAGTGGTTAGGCTTAAAGTCTGCAGTCCTGGGTGTGAGGATGAGCATTGAGCTGTGATAGGAAGTCCTCAGCCCCTCCATTCAGTCTCTTCACTTGTCATCTGAGGAGAAACGTATGGCCATCAGTGAGGTGGTCTTGGTGACAGCTGCCCAAAAAGCTGCCTATGTCACCTCACTGGAATTCTAGGATTCATCCTTAACTGCTGCAAGGGAGCACAGGTCCCTTGTGTCCCAGCACAAAAGGGAGCACCTCCCTGCAAGCTGTAGGGAGGACAGCTACCCCAAAGCTTTTTTTAAGAAAGGAAGAGAAAGAGGCACTGGCCAGAGTTATTTCCCATTCTTCATGGAGACTTATCAAGTAAAGCTGCATTATCTTCTTGTACTTTGTTCAGTGCAGTGGTTGCTTATTGGAAACAGCAGAGTGCTGGCCAAACTAGTGCTTGGCCTGCCAAGCATTTGAGAAGCTTTTTGTTCTCCCCATCTCCCCAGGTCTCTCCCTTGCCTCACTCAGGTTGCTCTGAGTTTGGCTCCATGTCTGCTGGTAATGTTGCCTCCAGACCAATCTCAGCCTAAAGTAAGGACATCCATCTTCCTTCAGAAATGCTAGGTAAAGCATGGTTCATTTCCTGAATTGTGTGAATTGCAGCTAATACAGAGCAAGACACAAATTCAGGTCAATAAGACCAGGGTTGCCTGGAATGCCCCTTATTATTTACTTAAAATGCTGTCAGGGTGTTAATGTCATTGTAGAGTGCAAAGACTTTGCATTAGTGTTCATTAAAATCAGCTGTGGAGAAGCCTTTGAAAATAATATCTGGGTTAATCCTGTGTCTGCAGTATCTGGGTTGATCCTGCAAAGTCTAACACATTTAGTTCACCCTAAGATATTTGTACCTGAATTCAATGGATTTGGTTTATTTTTGAATGCTACCAGAGCAATTTTCTCTTAAAATACACTGTGTGAAATAGCATGTTTGGTTACCTAATAAAGGATCTGAAAGCTGCAGGGGTTCTGTTAATTTCTGGCAATTTTGTTCGCATAGGAAAAATACCTAATAGAAATGATTTATTGCAAATGTTTATTCCAGATTGCCTACAGTGTTCAATTTGCTGATGCCAATTAGTTCTCTGGCAAGATGACTTCCTCTACTGCACATTAATTCATTTTCCCCTGTTACATACCCAACTTAAAATAAGTGAACTACAGCCACTTCCCTCTTGTCCTAGGCAGAACAGCCCAGCAAGCAGCAGAGGCAGCAGTTGTCCACCTTAAACCTGGACAAGGATTTTGGAAACACATTTTGTGGAGACTTCAGAGAACTAGGCTGGTGGTTAGTGGATGATGACATCAGGGCAAAAATGTTATTCCAAAATTAATAGCTCACGTGAATTTCTGAGCTATTAAAATGTGTAAACCTGACGTGGGAGACAGCCTAGTGCAGTGCAGACTCTACAGACAGAATTTCCTCACTTGACTGAGTTTCTAGAAATTAGGCATTTTTATAGGCACAGCATCCACATGGTGCTCCTGGGCCTTCTGGGTCCTCTGTTGAATGCCGGAGGTGTGTTTGTCTAAGTTACAATTAAATGCCTCACTGAGCAAGCCGTGGATAATGGGGGGAAAGAGATGCTTTACACCCCACTTTTTTGAGACTCTAACAAGAGGTGATTCACAAAATCCACCTTTTTCAGAACACTTTCCAAGTCTATGGAAACTGGAAGTGTTAACAGCTTTGTAATAAACAAAACAAAACAAACAAAAAGAAAGGAAAAAGGGCATCCTATGCAAAGTTAGTATCTGTCAACGTGATGTAGTTGAGCAGCTCAGGTGAAAAAGCCAAAACTTGGTTTTGGCTGATGAGTTTCACTGAAAATACAACCCGTGAGAACCAACAGCTTATAAGTTCAGCTAGGCAAAAGTGGAATGGACCAGTTCTTATGAAGCTGTTCACTATTTCAAATAGACACCAAGAGAGAACGGGTTCTTCCAAGATGTGACTACCTCTGTCATTAGATGAACAGAATTTGACTGTAACTGTGTGCTATGGCTCTGTTTGGTGGCAGCTGCTAATAAAATAAACAGCACAAAACCTCCTAATTGAATGAAAAATGATTTCTCTATTGCAACCTTTCTGTTACAACGAACCCATTTACCACAGTTACTTTATTTCTGGAGTGGTATGAGGTTAACAGCTATTTTGCAAAGTATGCAGTTCTTGAACACTTAATCTGTAACATAATTATACCTTTACTTTGAGGGAGGAGGAATCTTTTTGTGTTATAGATACTTTATTAAGATATTGTTTTAAGCTGAAACTACCTTATCTAATAATGAATTATAATTTATTTCAAAATTGTATTGTTAGCCACATTTTTTTCTAGTCTAAAAATAACTGCAGTCAGAGAATATAGATAGATCTTTCAATCCATATATACATGAATATACAAATAAATGAAACAGTGTAGAAAAGTGAAGATAGTTTCTGCAAATGGGAGAGCTTCTCTATTCCTTTATCATGAGTTCTTCTATGAATTTCAAGTAAATAAACCCTTAAACTGAATACTAGGTCAACCAAGCACAAAAAATAATGTTTGGTGGTGCCATCAATAGACTGTTCTTTACAGTGCAATATCCTCCAGACCCTTTTCTTACCGACAGCTGAGCACTCTTTTTGGTATGCAATGTGCTATGGTAGTCTTGGGCTGACCCTCTTTATTTAACAGGCTGGAGCCCACCATACCTCTGTGAGGCTGGAAGTTTCTGCCACTTCCATTTTCCAACCATGTTTCTGGAGCATAGAGAGACTGAGAACTAATTCAGAGAGAAATTTCCATTTCCAGAGCATACGAGATCCTTGTTCAGCCCCTTCTGTGCATCAGCGTCTTTGTGCTGGCACCATCCTTTCCCTGGAGAGCTCACTTCCCACAAGAATTCAAGCTGAGAAGAGAGACATTCTGACTCTGCTTGTCTCTTTTATCATCCAGAAAAGAAATCCAGATTTGTTAGCCAAAAAAGGAAGGAGGAATAGGACTGTGTAGCCTATGGAGCTGGGACATTTTCTATTTCTGAATTGCTCACAGGGAATTAAGCTGCAGGATATTCTTGCAGAGAATTAGTTTGTGGAAAGAAGGGTTTTCAAAAATCCCTGTTTTCTTCTCAATAAATCAGAAAAAAGCAACATTTTTATCCTAGGGGGAAAAAAAAAAAAAAAAAAAAATCTTTTAACCATAACAGAACAGCTTCTCCAGACAAATTGCAGAAGTTGCCAAGAGTAAAACAGTGAAAGTGGTAGTGCTTGTGCTCACTTTTCTTCTTGCTTGTATGTCACTGCCACACCGATGAATATGTGGTATTTTTGCCAGTATATCCCTCTAAGAACACATTTATTTGGGAAAAATTAATGATTGGTTGAGGTGTTCTTCAAAGTGGGGAAGAGTTATTCTGTGATGGCCACAGATCCAGATATTCTGGATGTATCCCCATACGGTCACCACATTAGCACTCAAGTTTCCACCAGGAGCAGTGTCCTTAGAGCAGGTCACAGCCACGCCAGCAGTTTTCGTTTCAGCCATACTGTATCAAAGTAGCTTGAGGATGTTTACAACTTGCTTCTGTGCCAGCTTTTCCTAATGGAAAATCAGTTCCTAATGGACTGATAGGCACTCAAGAATGAATTCACATGACCCAAATTCGGCTTTTGAAAACAACAAATATAAGAACTCTTAAGATGAGAGAAAACAATAAAGGAGCCCTAAAAAAACAGCTTTTCCCTTTCTCTCTTTTGACTGATAGTGTATGTTGGAAGGAATGGTAAACTGAAGCCAAGGACAGTTTGAATGGGGAGAGGTAACCATTCTTTCAGAAGATAGTAGTAAAATGATAGTAGCAGTGTGTGACAAAGTGGCGAAGACTGTTTTGGGAAAAGATGATTGCCAGTTTTCAAATTCTCAGTTTATGAACCATTCCAAAATAAGATAATTTGATTTGTTGTTTATTTTTTTCTTGTTTCCTTTTTTTATATTTTATTTTCTCTCAAAACCATTCTTTGTTTCCTTTGAAAACACTGAATGAGTATTTATAGAGAAAACCAAAGCATACCTAATTTTCTGACATTAGGAAGTAAAAATGTGATCAAAATCTTTTCAAGTGTATGTTTACAAAAGAAGTTCATACTCAATTTCCATGCAACAGTACTATGTCCAGTGTCCTTGATCTAGCTTAAGACAGCTTCTTACTCTGGCTCCAAAATTCCCTGGGAAATAAGGAAATTCTCACAGAGTGGTGCAGTGATTTATGTGTGAGAGTACCCTGGAGGTCTCCATGTACCCTCACCAATGGGATCAGGTTGCTCCCATCCCATTGCATTTGGACTCTTGCCCAGGATGGAGATCTCATGACCTCCCTGGGCCACCCATTTCCAGGTCAAGCCACCACCCTGGGACTGCATGTGCCCTCATTTTGATATCACTGCAGCAGAATGAGTCTTCACGCTGTGCCTACAGGGGAATAGTTCAGCTCACTCATGCCTGAGAGAAATGTGGAATAATTGGGCAGAGCTATCATTATCATCCTACCTTGAGGAAGTCTGAAAACTTAAGCAGATTTCCCAAAGACATCGAAAAATAAATCCCAGCTGTACAGCTTAGGTATCACTGTGATTATTTTCACTTGTTATTACAAGATGAGTTTCTAAGTAGCCTATACATATGAAAAATATGTATATGTAGAAAAGAACTCATGTTCAACCTATGTTTCACCTTACCTTTGTTTTTGTCTCAACATCATCTGAAGTATTTAATGAATACTAAAAAATTTTGCATGTATCACTCCATGCCTATGATGGTAACCCATACAGCCTTGGGCTCAGTAGCTGATGAGTGATATGAGCAGAAGAGAAACAAACTTTTTATGTTCTCTCATGCAATCGCAACATCTCTTGCTACGGTGGGTTTCCCTTCAGCTGAAGAAGCTTGGTTTTTATTTCTTCATCTTTGTATGGAACCAACTGTCTGCTTGGTTTACATAGTTAAATAAAATATGTGACCTGAGCAATTTAAAAGCAAAACACACAAAATATTTACACTGGTGATCTTGCTAATGGATGGGAAGCTTACACTGGGAACGTAAAACAATTGGCTCCTTTTCTTTCCAAGGAGTGCCTAATTGGACTTCAATCTGTACATCTTCATTTTCTGTTCCTGAGAGTTTTTAAACAGACAGAGTGTTAGACCTCCATGAATGCACCCATCCCTCTATGAGATGTGCCTATGAGATGTGCCTTCCTGTGCCACAGCAGGTGTGGTCCCCATACCCTAACAGTGACACTGGTTGAGCTCCAGCCCATTCCAGTGAGCACAAGCCAGCCAAGGCATCTTACACATTTTCCACCCACTCCTGCAGCCATGTTGTTCTGCTCAAAGCCCTCCTGCCCACAGTGCTGCTTCAAGAAAGAGAAACAAATAAAGACTCTGGAGGGCTGTCAAATGCACTAGCAGCGGCAAATAACTGAAGACAGATTATCTCCTCAGTGTCTTCCAGCTACAGTGATTCCAGGTAGTGGTTATCGTAGTCATGGCAATCACACATTTTCAATCATCAAACACCATGCTCCAGGCACAACTTTCCTGCAGATTACTGTGCCTCTTACCAGAGCAGAAGCAGGGGGTGAGCTGTGGACATTACAGTGGCAAAACACCTTCTGAATGCACATTAACTGACTGCTGGAAAACATCTGTGACTCTTGGTCTGAATACGTGTTTCTCAAAAATATTTGTTGAGACATCAATTGCCCAAAATATTTCAAAGAAATTTTTGGTCAGTAAAATCTTGAACTCTGCAAAGAATATGCAATCTGTTTATGGATACAGTATTTCTTATTGAGCTGGCTAAGCTCCACCAACTGGCTCTTTTTTGTTGAATTATACCTATCCTAGCTGTGACATTTTGGCTGAGTCAAGACCATGATCAAGCTGACAAACTTTTCAACATGACTTCATTCCCTAACCTCGGCATCATACGACTGTATTATGCAGACATGTTCCTTGGGTCATAATAAGCACGTTAGATGATGGGAAAGGCAACAGAATGTTTAGCAGCTAAGTAAAATTCAGTTTCCCAGTGAGCTGGAATCTGCCTCATGTTCTGCTCCAGTCACAACATGTAAGGATGCAACCACCTCATAGCAAAGCTGAAGACCATATCTCATCTCTACATTGCAAACAGATTCTCTTTTGCAGAAACACCATGTATGGAAAGTCTTAATAGGTCTGGACATCATTACAGCTACTAGAAAGTGAAAAAAAGCCAGCATCACTCAGAAATACAGTTTGGGGTGCTTTTTTTTTTTTTAAATTTGGGACAAATACCTCACTCTCATGCTGCCAGATGGAGTGGGAGGTTTGTTGTATTGTCTTTCACTAGACAATGAGATGCACACAGATTTGAAAATATGAGGAAACAGACCCCTGTTTTATTTTATTAGAGCAGAAAAACTGAATCCGTGAAAGGGAGAAATCACTTCATTCCCAGCACTGTATTGTTAATGCTTAGTGATCTTCAAACATCAAAACCCAAACATTTTTGGCAGCGTTTCAATTTGGCAAAGATTTCAGTAATATTTTCTTTGATGTAGCACTACTGATTTCAGTAGAATTACACCAGGGACCATTATTGCCCCTGTTCTGCAGCACAGAAAGTACATCGTACTTTCAGTCCATCGTCCAAATCCAACTGTCTTAAGATTAGGCACATTTTACTGGAGGAGGATATCTTTGGTCAACTTTTGACCTTTGCTTCTTTTTGAGATTATCAGCTTCCTTGGAAACATACTGAGCTGCCACAGGAGCGCCTCACTTCAGCAAGAACTTATCCCAAGGAGAGGCAGTAGTGATTGCTCCTATAGCCATTTGTAAATAAGCAAAATAAAAAGGAGAGAGAGAAGAAAAAGACCTCAATATGTAGCAGCACAGCATCAACTGTCTTTACATTATCATAGAGAGTCAAATGGAAAATCTGGCAAATGCCTCTGGGCATCAGGTGAATACATTGCATTCAAGTTTGAATAGAAATGTGTTTTTCTTTATGAACAATGTTTATCAAAGGAGATCCAAAATCAGCAAGACTGATGGGTTGAATTAATCACCAGCTGGGGCAATCCACAGGTGGCTCTTTGCGTCCTTTGGTGGTATATCAGTGAATGGAAGTGAGAATAAAAGGATTTACTTGTTATAATAAACTGTCTCCCAGTAGTTTTATGCAATATTAAAGTAAAATGCAACATTGACAGTAAAGACATTTTTTTTTTTCAGTGCAGCAATTCTACTGTGTTCATTGAAGGGGTTATGCTTTATTTCCTTGACAGTGTTAAATGTAAACAACTTAAAGCCCTTGGGTTTTACTGTCCTGAAGTATGAAACTGGAATTTATAGCACATAAGGGAGCTGAGCCCTGCATCTGTGGCTGTCACTGTGTCTCCTTGTATTCCAACATTGGCAACAGCTTCTTTCTGTTCCCTCCAACTTCTATTCACTTATTTCTGTCCACACCACAATTTATTCACATAACTGTGATCTGTTTACTTTTTTTCTTATAGTACAGTAAGGAAAATTTGCTCTGCTTTCCTCTGCTTTCAACATAAACACAGAGCTGCTGGGTATCTCTGCCATCTCCCTGTGTGCAGAGAAACCAAACCACCTGAGAGCTGCGGTGACCTAGTGCAGTGCAATCCCAGTGCCCTTTCCACTTCAGTGGCAGAGAGCCTTTTTAATGGCATGATTTAATTTCTGCTGAAGGATTTAGCCCTGAAGAAATTGTACTCTCTCGGTAAAAGAAGGAATAGTTGTAACAAACTGTACATAGTGTAGCTGATTACTGTACCAGTGAAATGTTGCTTTCTAATAGTAGAGCATATTCACATTCCATTATTAGAATGAGCTGTACAAATGCCTGTATATTTGCAGTGGCATAACTGCCCGCTCTTGCAGTGCTCTGCCCTTTCAGCAATGTCTAACTATACAGCATAACACTGGTGCGTAGAGAAGTTCCAAGATGCAGTAGAGAGTTAAGGCACATATCAGGTAATGTCGGAAGAGCAACACTGAAATACTAGCATGTGACTGCTTTAATTAGGGACTATTACTAAAGTATAACACTGCTAATACAGTGTTGTTAACTGGAGGTAGCTCAGATGGCTAGTTGACTTCAGTCTCCATTCTCACACTAGTGCTCCCTGTTTAGCAAATCTAGGGAACATCTCTTTTTTCTGGGGTAAATTTTGCAAGAGCTTTAAAATACATATAATCCAGATTCATAGCTGTGAAGGACAGATGGCATTGAAACATCTTTTGGTTCCAACCATATCCGGCTCTGTCCTGCATCTGGCAAACCAGCTTCAGTGCTGACTGCCTCACAGGACTGTTTGGTACACAAGAGCTGTGTCAAAGCATCCCCCACAGTTGTACCACCAACTCCCTCTTCTGCCCTGTTTGCTCTTTTTCTCTTCAGATATGTCAAAGTCTTCCTTCCAGGTTTCTCATTAAAATGGCCTGGAAAATGTTTGATACATGCCACAACATATTTCTGCATCTGCATGCAAAAGATGCACGCAGCAACACATTTCTCCATGCTGCATTCCATTTTAAAGAAAAGACATACCATTTCTAAGGAGTGATCAGCTTTCATACTGGTATGAACTGAATGTACTGCAGAAGGTACTCCTCTGGGCTGTGGCGCAAAGACCTCTTAAATGCAAAAGTTTTTAAATGCATAGCACCCAAAAGATGTGAAGTCATGACTTGCAAATCCCTCTTTGACTATTGCACTCTGAATTTCTGCTTGTCTGGAGGTCCTCCACAGAGAGGACAATTCAGCAGTGCCATTGGGTTGGAGGAGATGATGAGCTCCTCTGTGTCAGCAGTTTTGTGGCTTCAAGCAAAAGGCCCACCAGGATATCTTACTACCAGCCCACAAGAGATGCTTGGAATCGCTAGTAGGTGATAGTGACAGCAAAAGGACTAATGAAATGCAGAAGTTGTGGCTGAAGGTAAATGCCCTTAATGTGTTATGAACACCTCAGAGGCCACAGCAACTATGAGTAAAACTGAGACTTATCCACTTGTCTTTTGTTTTGCTCTTTGTCTGCTACCTTATTAAAATGTAATTGCTTGATGTCAAATAGGCTATACAGAGACAAGAATAGCTTAGATACTATGCATAGATACTATGTCTATATATATACTGGAGAACTAACAAAGCTCAGTCTCTCATGTCAAAAAGCTTTCTATTTTGGGCTGGGTTTGAAACCTACTTTTGGTGGTGAGTGCATTCTCTTTGTACATAGTTTGCAAAAATCAGATTATTCCACCTACAAATACCTCATTGAAAAGGCTGACAGCGTACATTCAATCAGACTATAAAATTTGATTTCTCTGAACCAATGATTTGCTTTTTAGACTTCTCCGGATAGGATTCACAATCTCACATGCCTCCTGAGCAAGCATTTCCAACCACTTTGGAAATTCAGAATCAAGGCTCCCCTCTTTGGCCAAGGAAAGAGTTAGTTTGTCATTTCTCTGGCTGACCAGTGTTTCTACCTCTCCATTCCCCTCTTGCCAAGTCCCAATGCCCAGCATGGCTTTGAGCTGTTGTTTTTCTTTCAGCAAGTGAGCCCTATGAGGCCATGTCCTGTCAGCATCCCCTGGGATGGATTTGGCTAACACATGCAGGCTGATGGGCTGCTGAAAGGATTGCTTGGCAGCAGTGCATCTCCCTGGGGGTGAGCTACAGCTCTGTCACACAGTGGCTAGGAGAGGTTGTTGCCATGTTTTTGGTCTAGAAAAACACTGCAAAACACCCCAGCACCCCAGAATTCTTTCCCAGGGCATAAGTTATCACTATTTTCTGTAGCAGTGCTGCATCCTTGTATACCCACCTCTCCTGACAGACTTCTATTTGTTTGTTTAAATCAGTTTTGGGCTGAAGGATAATGTGTGTGCTTTTCTGAATATACACATTTATATGTTGTGTATCTGTATGCATGTCAGTAAATATACAGAGAGCTGCCATATAAACAAATAGAAAAAAATTGATTAATTTAGTACTGGAGTGATTTTATCCTTGATGAAATGCACTACACTTAGAACATACCACTCTTACTTATTTTTCAGTTTTCCTAAGCTCTAAGTTGTTTATGAGTTTAGCCCTTCCGATATGTGTTTTACCATTTGTGAGAGATCTGAGCTTTTATTCGAAGACTTAAGTCCTTGCAGAACTGGCTTATTTGGGTGAATTAAACTCCTGTCTCTATTAGGAGCAAAAAATAATTTCAAATTAAGGAATTGATGGTAAGCACAATGTATACTGTAAAACCAGTTCTCTTAAATTTGCATAAGCATCTAGCAGACTCCCCAAACTACACCGCTTAAAGCAATTGTTTGTAATTCAATGGGAGTGATCTAAAATTCAGATGCAGAGGTATCTACTTCTCAGTCTTAAGGTAGTTTTTTTTTCCTGTCCATTACTAATGTTTTTGTTTTCCTTCCTGATAGTCAAAAGCTCTTCGGGAAAAATGGCTGCTGCAGGGAATTCCTGCTGGCTCTGCAGAAGAAGAAGAAGCCAGAAGGAAGCAGTCAGAAGAGGATGAGCTGAAGGTGAAAAAGCTGGAAGAAAATATACACAGGTAGAGACAGTTTCCCTTTGTTTTGCACAAAAATAGTCACTTCAATTAAGGTTAAAAATATTTCTAACTCATGCCTCCATCCCCATCCCTGGTTGCAGCTAACAGCATCTTGCTACGGAGGCTGTAAGAGACAGGCAGACATACAGCCCAAAATGCATTCTCCCAGACTTCCATTGTTGGCAAACTAGAGTTGAAGCAGTATGTGTGTTGAATGGACTCAGACTGATTTTTAACATAAGGGAGCTAAAAAAGGGGCTGAGTTCCCCCTTCAGATGAAGTTGTATGACTCAGTTAACACTTGCGAGATTCTCCATTGCTTTACACCTCCTACAGCCAAAAGGAACTTCAAAGAGTGGAGGTACTCTTCTGCACTCACTTTTCTTTCGTGCAAATAGCTTTTCAAAATGTAATAGCAGATGCCATCATCAGATCAAACATCTACAACTTTCCTAAGCAAGTCCTGGGTTTTAGAATTTCTGCCTTTTATCAGTTCACCATTGCATTCTAAATTAATGTTTGTTCTCTTTTAGTATGTGTGTGTGTGTTTCCCTCTGTTTTACTCCAAACAATGGATGGTAAAGCTCTTAAGGAAAATGGTCTTATTCCTCACAAAACAGATTTGAGGACTGCTTCTTCTACTTGTTAGGCTGTGTGAATTTAGAGGGTTTTTTCAGCTAACAGAATACTGGTAGAAAGTTGGTCAGATCTGTCATCGCATATTCTACAAATACACCAGCTGAAACATGTATGAGAGAAAAGAAAATATGACCAGAAGTCCACGGGTTGAAGCATTAGACTGGAATCATAGAATCATAGAATCAATCAGATTGGTAAAGACCTTAAAATGATCTTCAAGCCCAGACATAACTTTACCATACTACCCTAACAACCCTCTGCTAAATCATATCCCTAAGCAGATCTGGTCAATTTTGTTTGCTTATGCCAGGTTTCTTGAGAAATTTCTTGGAGAAATTCCTGCAGATGTTTCTCTAGGGATATACATGAGTAGATCCACACTAAGTTCATATGACACTGTGGAAGTAATGGATTAACACGACTGTGAGAGTTGACTCATATTACTAGTCTCTCTCCTGTTATTAATACTAATTTAAACTGACCGTGTGTGTCATTCTTTTATATCTGTGGCAACATAAGGCAAGAGAGATTTTTTTAAGTTTCATGCTCTGCCTGATCTTTACTACACAATTTAATGAAGTAGGTGGGGAGAATACATGGGCTGAAGTTTAAAAGTAAATAGTATAGTACATATTTCATCTAGTGGTGAATGCTTCAGAGTGCTAGGTGCCCTGACCTCATCCAATGAAACATTTCAGCATAAACTTAATTTCAGCTATATGAATGCCACCACTGAAGGCAATGAAACTTGTGCGATTGCAAGCTTTACATCATTAATTGAAATAATAGAAAGTGAGTCAAGCAAAACTCTTGTCCCTGTGGTTTGTGATTTTATACTCTTTAACTGCAACTATGAAATAAAATTATTAAGTATTCGGAAGTAATAGAGCTTTCTTCAGACGTGGCCACAAATGACAGGTGAGCATGTTTTTTCATTTTTTTGAAAGGACATTTGTTTGACAGCCTTGCTAGCAAGCTGGAAATCCATGGCATCTTTCCAAGGGAACTCCAAAGAGAGTAAAATCTATTTTGATTTTGATAACACAGTACTACACCTGAACTTTAGGGATGAACTTTAGGAACCTTGGAGGGCTGAAGCAGAATGAACTCATTCTAGAAGCATTTGCTTGCTTCTTGCCAATTTAGGATTAGTCTCTTCTAGAAAACGTGAAGTTTTTGCACTCACTCTAAGAGCAGTGTGAAGCTTTCTCACTGAAACCAAAGTCCATCCTCTCCTGGTAACCAGCAACCATGCCCTGCTTTAGGAAGGGGGAACTTGCAGCCACCCCCCTCCTCTGGCAGAAGAGCATCCTGTCAGACAGCACAATTTCACCTGCTTATGCTGAAGTGCTAAGGAAGCTACCTTTCTCACATCTGAGTTTGCTACATGAACATCAGTGGCACAAGAGAAATATCAGTCTTTATATGATAAGTCATAAGCAGTAGGTCTGCCAAGTTGAGTGAGTTGCAATACCTAGAGTAGAAAACTGAATGAGATGGTTTTTGAGACCTGAGTAACATCCAGCAGTGAGAACACAGACCCATACAGGATTGAGTTATCTGGAAGAACCAAATCACTCTACCATAGGTCAGCAGTAGAACTGGCTATGGATTTGTATATGGTCTTGAAGGCCTTGAACACACCAGGGATGCTTCCGTTCAGTATTGCTTTTTCTGGCTCCTTTTATGTGACTTGCATATTAAAAAAAAAAAAAAAATCTTCTGTTGGTTGTACATGTGCTTTTAATGTTTAGTCTTAAGCTAATGTAGCCAGATCTTCTCCATTTAGTAGCTGTTTAATTTTAACTGGGGCAGCAAAAATGCATGAATGTACAGACTACTGTTTGTTTATTAGACTTCCCTGTTATCATTACATGAAAAAGCACGTACTTCTGCTTGGAGCCTGCAAGGATATGCACATATGAGTAAACTTACACAAGTGTAATGATTTAACGAGATTCCTCATCTGTGAAAGTGTTTGGAAGAAGAATGTCTCCATTATTTAGCATTTCTTTGTAACAAGTGACAGAAAAAAATGCCAGCACCATAAAAACAGAAATAAAGCAGAATAGCCCACAGTAAAGCGCTTGATACAAATAATGAAATGATATTATGCAGTTATGCTGATAATCACCTACCAGTGTATACAGAAGTGCAAGATGAAGGTGCAAGTTCAAAAGTAAAAGATTAAGATGTAGTCACAGGAACCTCCATCAGTGGAATGCAGACAATCATCCTTTGATAGTTATGATTAGCTCTTGATCTTTAGAATCTTGAAGCATTTAGACAGCAGGAGCAGTATTTGCATCCTTGCATCTAAGAATTCAAAGTGAGAATAGAAGAATAAATAGAGTTGTAGCAAGTTTCATGCTTATCCAACCTGAGGCATCATGCTGCCTCAAGAATGTTGATATACTATCTTTCTTTCTTTCTTCCTTCTTTTCTTTTTTTTTTTTTTTTTCCTTTTTTATTTTCTTTTTTCTTTTTTTGAATTTTTTAATTTTCTTTCCAAGTGGTATGGCTAGTGGACTTAACAGGAAAACTAGATTCTTAACATTAACTGAGTCTTAAATGGAAGGTAAGGGGAAAGGCATCACTGCAGCACCAAGTGCATAAAACCTGGCCTCAAGATAGGTGGTACTGTTATACAAATGGCAGATCAGAGCTGGACATATACTTGAAATATCTGCTGGCATAAACTGTCCTGAGTCACAGAGGAGTTTTGAAAGTAATTTAGGTTCCCATGCTCTCACAAAGAACCTGGGTCAGCACTAAAGGAAGGCAGAGTGTCCTGTGTTTCTTTCCAATTGTATCACAGTGTGAAAATTATCATCTGCTTTCTGCAGTTGCATTAAATAAATGCTACCAAAAGAGCAACAAGTGAACAAGAACCACTTTCCCTTCCTTTTGTCACAGAATCACACAAATAGGGATTGAAAGGGACCTCTGGAGGTCCCAGTCCAACCCCCTGCCAAAGCTACCCTACAGTACCCTACAGTAGGTCACACAGTACCCAAAGTACCCTATAGTAGGTCATGCAGAAAAGTGCCCAGACATGTCCTGAATATCTCCAGAGAAGGAGACTCCACAACCTCTCTGGGCAGCCTGTTCCAGTGCTGTGTACCCTCACAATTTATAAGTTCTTCCTCATAGAATCATAAAATCACAGAATCACTCAGGTTGGAAAAGACTCTAAAGATCATCATGTCCAACTCCAGCCTAATCATACTACCCTAACTCTAACAACCCTCCACTAAAACAGGGCCCTGAGTGCCACATCCAAACAGTTTTTTCAGCCATGGATATAAAACCCATTTTTTAGGATAGCAGTAACATAAATGCCCAGTGAACTTACACAGATACATTCTCAATGGTGTGTTGTAGGTGAAACAGGCACTGGAATGTATTGCATACCTCCCATGGCTATTTTTACTGCGTGACAGTCTGTTATTTGCAGCAGTGAATGGAAAGTTGGCATTCAACATCTGGGTATTAACAGGCAGCATTCATAGAGCAGAGCAGCCCACCCACAGCCTGCTGTTCCCCCACAGCATTTGAAAGGCTTCTAAAACTGTTTTGTTTTACTAGATTACATTATAGTATGTGCTGGAGGCCCGTGTTTACTACAAAAGGTGCAGAGTTTTCATTGCTCTAAAACTTTGGTCTACTACATCAACATGAAATGCTCTGTAAGGACATATCTCCTCACTTAACATCTGGTACCAGTTTAAGGCACCAGGAATGGGCCTGTCATGCTCCTGGAAAAAAGAAACTCACAGAGCTAAACCATCAGTAAAACAGCATATTGCACATGCAGCTCCTAACATTTGAGAACACCCTATGGGTTGGTGGAATGTTTCACCCACTTCATGCTGGTGGTAAGCCATGCCTGTGCCAGCTCCAGGAGAAGGGTTCTGTTCAGTGATCCTTTGAGAAGGAGAAGCCCTCTATAGGGCTACTACATTCCAGCATAGCAGAGGAAGGTCTGTGCTTTGGTCCTTTGGTTGCAAGATCTTTCTTGGGACAAACTTCTCATCTCTCTTGAGAAAAGCGCAAGGCTCTCTGATGCTCTGTTACTAGAGCTGTGACTGATGCACTGTCTTCTAGACATAAATCCAAATCAGGGTAGATGCATATCCAAATGGGAGCAAATCTTATCAAAACTGGCAGAATTATTTTTTTCCTTACTTTAGTATGCTGGAATCTTTCTTGGTAAATGCTCGAATGTATTAACTGAGAGGCTGGGCTAGACTCTGGGAAGAAAAATCTTTATTTGAGATGAAAGGTTTTATTATTGTTGTTGTTGTTGTTGTTGTTGTTATTATTATTATTATTTTCTTAACGTACTTATTAGAATCACAGAATGGTTTGGGTTTGAAGGAACCTTTAAGATCACCTAGTTCCAGCCCACCTTCTTCAGGCAGAGACACTCCTCACCAGACCAGGCTGACTCAAAGTCCAATCCAGCCTGGGCCTGAACACCTCAAAGGAGGGAGCATCCACAGCCTCCATGGGCAGCCTGTTATTCTTTGTTACTGACAGACTATGAGTGTACCATAGAACCATAGCTTTAACTCACATCTACTTTGAAATCCTTTCTCATTCCAGAGTCCAGCACAAAACAGGCATAGGGTTCAGCTGGGCTTATAATCACTGCTGCAGCCTTGCCAGTTTATCTCCTCCTGGTATCCATTCCTTCATTTCTTTCTGAGGGCAGGGCTTCTTTCCTGTTTTCTTCCTGGGATGAAAGGGAAGCATACCCCAGCATGGGAACTGTGGCTATAATGATGTATCTCTTGAGACTGATACTGATAGACTTTCTGTGGCAGAGAGAAAGACAGCATGTGTAAAACAGACATGAGGGCACACCTTCAAAAGAGAGACCTTCAAAAGAGGGATAATCTGATGTCAGAACCAGCTGCTCAGACCTTCCTGAGAGCTGGAGGCGCAAGCCAGAACATGAGGAGGCATAATGGTATTCTTGGAAAGGTCTAATTGATTTCCCTGCAGTCAGACTCCAGGGAGGTAAGAACAGTTGCAGAACAGAGAGCTGCTGCAGAGAATGGTGTGCCTCCCAGAGCATGGTCCATGTGAGCATAAATGTTTGCAACTTCCACGTTGACAGCAGCTGGAGTAGAAGTTCAGTGGTAGGGAGAACATTGTTTATTCAGCATTTTGGGTTTTAACTAAAATGCCAGATGAAGGTTGTTAACTGGCCTTTGGTCTGCCTCTGCAGACTGCCTGTATGAACAGTTGCTGTTCCCAAAAGTGAAATAACAAAAACATCTCATCTCCAAGCAACCTCTTCAAATTCTGCTCTGCTTATGAGGAAAGATTAAGCTTTCTGCACAGGAGCAGCTTTTTGTGCCCACACCTTACATCTTGTTCTCCACCAAGTCTGATCAACATCAGAGTTTGTATGCTGAAGATGCTCAGATTCCCATTTCAGCAACTCTTAGGAGCTATAGTTTCCAAAACAGCACATCCTTCACCACTCCTGAAGCTTTTGCTGGGATGCTTTTCACAGGTGATACATTTCTTAGGAAAACAGAGAATGAAACAAAGTCAGGCTAAAAACCTCCAAAACAAGAAGTCTCAGATTTCTGAAGGAACCTACTCTGCAGTGGAATCAGAGTTCCTTAGAATTTGCAGGTTGATCTCAGAAGAGAAATTTATTAAGAGCTGCTGGGTGGCAAAGGGCTTGAGGTTTTTACATATGCTGTAACATATTCAGAAATGACATTTAAAAAAGAAAAAAAAAAAAAAAAGAAGAAGAAAGAAAAAGAAAAACAGTAACATAGCTCATTGCTTTGGATCTGAAACTCAGGTTATACTTGGAATAGCAAAATGGCATGCCAACTCAACAGTCATTGAAGTGATGGTTACCTGAATGTGAACGTAAGGATATCAGACTACTCCTGGGCAATGATAATTTGTAATTATTTAGTGATGATTGTGCCTTTCATAAAGAGGACAAAATGTGACAATTCAATGCAAGTGCAGACTCCCACCACTCCATCTGTGTCTGCTTTCCTCAAGTATGGACCTCATTAAACACATCCATGTGTCCAGTCTAACAGAAGAGAAGATGTAGAAAAAAATTCCTGATATCCACCACTGCATATCAAGGATTTCCCACCTCGTATGTTTCTAACACTTCATCCATGCCTGCATGTTATAGATTAAACAATATGTTCCTAAAGAAGAAAGTCAAATTTAGGCTTAAAGTCTGCTCTGGACAGAAGCAGTTTTCTGTGAACAGCCCTTTTAGTCAAACTAACACTGCTAATCAGCATTAATTACCACATGTATCGAAAATTCTAATACAGTAGATCACATGCAACAGTCTCTTATAAAAGGGGCAGTTACCATCTCTTAAAGTCATGGGAACATAGAATACCCCAAGTTGGAACGGACTTACAAGGATGATTGTGTCCAACCCCAGCTCCACACAGCACCACACAAACACAAACCCTGTGAGAGCAGTGCCCAAACACCCCCTGAGCTACATTAGATCAGGGCCATGCCTGCTACCCTGGTGATCTGTGCCATGGCCACCACCCTGTGCAGCACAGCCTTTCCCTGACCCCCAACCCTCCTCTGACACAGCTCCACACCAGTCTCTTGGGTTCTAATCTCTTGACAAGATGTAGCAAGAAAAGAACAATTTCAATAATTCAGTAAAACAGAAGCTACAAGTTCCCAAGTCAGGGTCTCTTTTGCTATAATAGATGAGACCCTGCAGAAGTCTCTTTGGCTTTAGCCTTTCAAAGCTGAAAGTTTCAAATGAAACTGTGTGATGCTGTTTCTAAGATGGGGAAGTCTCTCCATTCATTGACTACATGTATTGCATCACTACACTCCTTCTGTGTGCAAAGACACCTAAGATTTTCATGCTTCTTTTAAGCCTAGTGGAACTGATGGGGGTTTCCAGAAGTAGTAAACTGTACAGTATCTTAAAACATAGAAATTGTTGGCTTCATTATATCTGAATTAAATCTTTATCATAGGTCGCACGGGATTGTTTCCCTGAATAAAACAAAAGAGACTAGATTATATTTCTTTCCTTGTAAGGGTTAGGTTTATCTCTTCTGGACTTGGGTAATAGGTTGGTTTTCTTGTATATGGAGCTTATCTTAATAGCTTCTTCAACAGTGATTTGGAAGTCTATAAGGCAATTCTTAGTGTCTGGAAAATACCTAAATCAAGTCAGTTCTGTATCAGAAAGACATTTGCATGAGGGTTATATATGCATGAACAGTTGTGAAAAAGATCAGAAAGTTGCAGTGTTCTTTACAAAGAGCAGGCACAGGGTTAGGCAGCAGCCCCAGCTGATTTTGTGTTGGTGCTTCACAGTGATTGTTTAGTCTGTGTTCACCTTAAATTGGAGAACTTTATTTTGCTCTGCCAAATCTCTTTTTATGTGCTGTGTATGGCAAGGCCTGGCTAAATAAAGTACACATGCACTCACACAGATGTGCTCACAGGGCCAGAGAAGACACACCTACAGCTTTGGCCCTCAGTAAATCCCTTCTCTAAAGGCTTGGACTTAACCAGTGTAACTTCAGGAGTTTAAATAAAACATCTCCATTTACACCGTTGCCTCCTTACTCATTCAGTGAAGAAAGAACCTCACCTCACAGCCTGTGTAAGCCCATCTCTTCCCCTGAGAATGGCTGCCTCAGTTAAGCATCACAAATACAGTGGGTAGATTTTAATCCCTAATGCTCCTTCCCACTCAGGCATCCTGCACAGAACCACTGTGCACTGTTGTGATGCAAATAGTTATTAATAACTCTTTAATAATTTATCTACCAGGAGCATCATCAGTTTGCTTAGTCCACGCCCTGCCCTGTTCTTGCTCCTGGTTGACAACGCTTACCATACAGTTCTGCAGAGCTGGTGTAGCCCTGTGTAGGCAGAGTCAGAGGAGCAAGGTTCAGTGTCTGGAGCCACCCAGTGGGCACTGCAAGCCTTTGTCTGTCGTTTTTAAAATCCACAGTTTGAAAAGCACATCACCTCCCTACGGGGTTTCTTAAACTGCAGTGTGAGAATTCTACGGACAAAATAATGCAGATCCAAAATTGATGGTCCACAGAAGACAAAGAACGAATGAATATGCTATCAGGAATAACTATTGATAAGAAAGCAACAGCTGTTACCAATTATATTGAGAAGTTGAAAATAAAGAAAGAGGAAAAGCCCCAAGGGGAGTTTTCCATCAGCATTCAGCAGCACATAATGGTCTGCTGGCATATGTATCATTGTAAAAAAGTGAAAAAAGTGCATGCTGGAAAAGGGCTTGTAGTCATCCCAGGGTATGCTGAATGAGTTATATGGTCAGATCAACAAGAAAGAACATTAATAGCACTCAGATCAGCACATTGCAAAAGCAAAACATGTTCATAGTCATGTGCAAAAATGGGCTTTGTAGGATGAAGTGATACATGG
The DNA here is from genome assembly GCF_054131305.1 of Coturnix japonica. Lineage (NCBI taxonomy): Eukaryota > Metazoa > Chordata > Aves > Galliformes > Phasianidae > Coturnix > Coturnix japonica. The sequence goes on along the minus strand of NC_140702.1, from coordinate 13,494,404 downwards.
TTCTGCGCTGTTAGACAGAGGAATCAGGTCCCTGCATCAGATTGCTGTAAGACCTCAGATGAGAAAACTGACTTGGCGTGAAGAATGTGCAGAAGAGCAACAAAATAAATGAAATGCTTGAGATAGAGAGGGTGGAGAAAGTGGGAGGAATTAAACAGAAAATGGACGTGGATATGAACCATTTCAAAATCAGATTTTCATGGCATCTGCTGCGACCTGTTATTGTTGTCACAGGTGAGAAAGGATTTGACAAGGATGTCAGGTGTACTGCCAAGCAGTAGCAAAAATAAAAATCAAACAGATTTTGCAAACAAAACAACAAATAAAGATGTGTTCAAGGCCAGATTAGGCAGACCTTTAAAACCAGTCCCTACGTGTTTGGCACTTTGAGTTGTCATTAGAACAAATCGCACATTGGAAACGTTGGTCAGCAGGGCCAAGAAACTGGAGTAACTTATTACCATAAAATGTCATTAATGTCTACAAAGAAAACTTGGATCAGGAGCTAGGGGCCAACTTACAAAATGTTGGAGTCAGATTTGGACAATGTTTATGCTTCTCTGTAGAAGCTGATGAACAACATCTGATACACAAGGAGTCATAGTTACAAAACAGTAGAAGAGAGGTGTACCTTGTAAGAAGACTAGCTGGATTCCACCCATGAATAAGAAGAATTTCTGGATGAGGGTTTGGAGTATCTGAGGTGGCTGTGGCATGAAGCTGCTAGGGTCTGAAGAGCCACCTGCTCTACCTTCTGTCCAGCTGTCAGTATGTATCATGACTGACTCACCTCAAAATGGTTAGGGAGTTTGTGGCCAGACTGGATGGGGCTTTGAGCAACTTGATTTAGACGGAGCCATCCCTACCTATAGCAGAGGGGCTGGAACTAGGTGATCTTAAGGGTCCCTTCCAATCCAAACCATTATATGAGTCTATAGTTCTGTGATATAGGAGTCCTAAAAATATTAGTGAGGTCAAACATAAAAACCCACTGAAGAAAAAATACTCAGAAAAAATATAAAGCTAAGTCTGAGTAAGTGGATCAGCGGTGAGAACTGTAAGACTATGGTGTAGACTGTGACTGATCTAGAAGATCTGATAGAATAATACCATGCACAGGAAAATTCATCCAGTCCTTTGTAAGAAAGACTACATTATGCCTAGTCTGTTCTAAAACATTCTATTAATATGAGCAAGTCTTCCCTTTGTGGATTCATTTTTCACCAGTATTTCTACCAGACAGTTACAAAGGATGAGCTCTACAGGCAGAGATTATCATAGCCCTACATAACTAGCTCTCTACTGGAAAACATACTGAAATAAGAAGAGATATAAAATAATCTATCCTTTAGGCAATAAAAGCATGTCAGCAGGATAATCTGAAGTTAGTAACTGGAAAGAGATGCAGGGACTAGGTCTCTGCATCCTCCATTCCTACCAATCAATGTAAGTGTTGCTGAATGTCACTTGGAATGTTTTCGAGGGGAGAAATCAGCCATGACAGATTATCCCTGGATTAATTTTTCCCTCTGCCATTGATTTCTTGCATGACCTTTGAGCAAGATGCATCAATTCTCTTTCTATGTCTCCTGCTTCGGTGCTCCATTTGTGTAATTATCTTCCTCACACATTTAGTATGAGCTATGTTTGAGCTGAACTCTTTCAAACAGGAACTTACTGTATGGAGGGGACTTCACCCATGCCACCTGGATATCATGAATTCATTCCTCAGAATTCTTCAGGTTTTCCTCGTTTAATGGTGACAAGCAAGAAACAGGTGCTTACTAGTGCAAGCAGACTGTGCTGCTGGAGGAAGCACAGGTGAACAGCCTTTAGCTGAAAAAAGTTATTCACATTGTGGCTGGACCTGTGCACGTAACTAAGGCTGTAAATCTTAGTTACTTAGAAATTAAATTGTTCTTTTTGGACACGCTATTCTTAAGTATCAAAGAAACATGATCTGAAAGAAAAGAAAGAAAGAAAGAAAGAAAGAAAGAAAGAAAGAAAGAAAGAAAGAAAGAAAGAAAGAAAGAAAGAAAGAAAGAAAGAAAGAAAGAAAGAAAGAAAGAAAGAAAGAAAGAAAGAAAGAAAGAAAGAAAGAAAGAAAGAAAGAAAGAAAGAAAGAAAGAAAGAAAGAAAGAAAGAAAGAAAGAAAGAAAGAAAGAAAGAAAGAAAGAAAGAAAGAAAGAAAGAAAGAAAGAAAGAAAGAAAGAAAGAAAGAAAGAAAGAAAGAAAGAAAGAAAGAAAGAGAAAGAAAGAGAGAAAGAAAGAGAGAAAGAAAGAGAAAGAAAGAGAGAAAGAGAGAGAGAGAGAGAGAGAGAGAAGAGAGAAAGAGAGAAAGAGAGAAAGAGAGAGAGAAAGAGAGAAAGAGAGAAAGAGAGAAAGAGAGAAAGAGAGAAAGAGAGAGAGAAAGAGAGAGAGAAAGAGAAAGAAAGAAAGAAAGAAAGAAAGAAAGAAAGAAAGAAAGAAAGAAAGAAAGAAAGAAAGAAAGAAAGAAAGAAAAGAAAGAAAGAAAAGAAAGAAAGAAAGAAAGAAAGAAAGAAAGAAAGAAAGAAAGAAAGAAAGAAAGAAAGAAAGAAAGAAAGAAAGAAAGAAAGAAAGAAAGAAAGAAAGAAAGAAAGAAAGAAAGAAAGAAAGAAAGAAAGAAAGAAAGAAAGAAAGAAAGAAAGAAAGAAAGAAAGAAAGAAAGAAAGAAAGAAAGAAAGAAAGGAAGGAAGGAAGGAAGGAAGGAAGGAAGGAAGGAAGGAAGGAAGGAAGGAAGGAAGGAAGGAAGGAAGGAAGGAAGGAAGGAAGGAAGGAAGGAAGGAAGGAAGGAAGGAAGGAAGGAAGGAAGGAAGGAAGGAAGGAAGGAAGGAAGGAAGGAAGGAAGGAAGGAAGGAAGGAAGGAAGGAAGGAAGGAAGGAAGGAAGGAAGGAAGGAAGGAAGGAAGGAAGGAAGGAAGGAAGAAAAGGAAAAAAAAAGTATTTGGTTGGTGTGTAGATTATCACATAAAAATCCTGCATTAACTCTCTAATATGGAAAGGACACAGATCTGTGTGGATATGGTACTCAGCAATACCTACTGGGTGCAGGCTCTGAAGCCAGTAAGTTGTATATCATCCAGCTGGCTCTTGACCTACACTCTGATGGCACAGAGCAGTTGAAAGAGGATGGAATCCAGACTGAGGCAGCTTTGTCAGTACTTGAGTAGCTGGATGTGCCTTCTCATGGCTGCTCTTGGCCTTCAAGCTAGCTCAGGTATCTTACCACTATGTTGTATAGTGCTGAAAGTGGTGCAGACTTTTATGCTTCAGCACAATTTTCATCAAAATCAGAGAGCAGGCTTCAGCGCCAATAGTTTCTGCATAACTGATGGGAGACAGGTGCAAACTATGGTATGGTCCTAGCTATTATATGACATCCTATATACAACCATCTAGCTAGCTGGATCCTGTGCTCCTGCAGACTCATTTGCCAGGACTTTAACAACACAGAGGTTTAGGTGAGTAGAGCACATCCATCTGTATTGAGATTATCCTGCTGATGGTGCTGAAATCACCACTGAGGCGCCTCTGCCCTGTAGAGTAACACAGCTGCATAATCAAATGGGATGCTTCTGCTGATAATTCCTCGGGGTGTTTTATTTTTTAATTCAGCTGTCAACACATAGTTCCCAAGTGATTAGTTCATCTGTTTAATGTGCTGGCATTTTTCTTATCCTTGCCCATTAGTAACTGGGCTTGTATTATTTATGTCCGAAAGAGCTTCTTTTGGTCATTTGTGTGAAGGAGAAAAAACTGCAGCATACTAAACCTGCAGTACATTTGGATAGCAACACAGAAAACGGAAATGACATTTCATGGTCTTCTGTGTTAACAAATGAAACATTGATTTTTGTGACTCCCTTTGCTCCTGCTCTCACTCCCTTTATGCAGTGGTCCAGGAATCCTATATTGCAGTGGAAATAACATACCCAGCATAGAAGAGTTCATCACTCCACTGGTCACTGTGCGCAGTGGGAAATGTTCTTTGTTGGAAAGATATTATAGTGTAAGCCAGTAAGGCAAGCCAACACTAGAAAAAGAAAGCAGAAACCAAATGTATAGGTCCTCTAAGCTCCTATCTTGCATACAGGAAGTCAAGTCTGTCACAAACCAGTGGAATTAAACCTCAGCATAGATCTCCACTGCAGGGAAAAAATAAAATGTGTGTTCTCAGAGAACAGATAACAGAAAGACAAAGAAACACCAGCATGGACTGTCATATTTGATGGCAGCACAGAAAATGCTGGTAGAGTTACGGGTGGGTTATTTAGGAGGCGTTTCCTCTCAGTAAGCCCAAGTAAAAATATGTGTAAAACAAATACTACCAGTAAACCTGGGTTACTGGTGACAGGCAAGATTTGGGTGTATATCTGTGTGGAGTATATACCACACTCATCAAAGAAATGACAAGAGAAAATAAATCAAACTTTTGAGCCCTTAATCTCATTTGGCAAGCTGATTTTTAGTGTGTATTACTTTTGCATGAATTTTTTAAAAATGCATATAAAGGTTCCTTGAATGAGTCACAGTTTAGCCTCTTTCCCCCTCCTCAATTTCACTTGCACTTACTAATTAGGACAGTGGGTTCTGTAGAAGTCATTCTCACAAGGACACACATGATCAAGAAATGGACTGGCAGCCTGGTGTGCAGTGAGATGGTTTCCTTTAGGTCCATCAGATAAAGGGACAGTGATAACAACTCAGGATGGTCTGGATAAGATTTTCAGTTGAAGCACAGCCTTGTAGTTCAAAAAGAGTGTAGGGGGAAAATATCAAATATTACTAAGTCACAAACAAAACCTGAGGGTTTTCTGACTTGTCTGATGATCTCTGAGCACTGTGAATTTGCACATCTGATACAGGCTCAGTAAGGTGGAAGGCTCCAAGTTTAGAAACATGTTTCAGGCAGCAGCTGCTGCAGAGCAGCAGTGTGTCACCATCAGAGCTGGGCTTGTAAGCCTCTACTTGCTGGCAGCATCCAAGTGAGAATCTAGGTCACCTGCAAATGCCATTCTAGATGGGTTATGTGGGGCTAGCCACTGATGTGCTCCTGTGAGAACAATCAAAACCATTGCTCACAGGTTACACACAGGACTTCAAGGTACCACTACTGACTTGGGGGAGATGGCACAGTTACATTGGCATTTCAGCTTTTGCCACAAGATTTTCAGCTAAAAAAAAAAAATGAAAGGAGACGGGAGGGGGAAGGAGGGGGAGTGGGAGGGAAAAAGGCAGAGGAGAATAAGAGGGAGAAGGAAAGGGAGATGGAGAGGGAGAGAGAGAGGAGGAGAAATAGTCAAAATAGCATTATAACTTTGGGAAAGGTTATAGCAGGTGAAAACAGTGAACCAGCCTTTCCACATGTGCCATGTTCTTGTCCCAGACTATGCAAGGGTAACTCTCATGACTTTGAGCCTTTATCCCATTGCTATCACTGAGAGGACAGCTGTGGTGTCCACAAGGTGAGTACTGTGAGATAGCTGCAGTGTGTCACCATGCCAAGAACATATAGTCATTCTCAGCTCTGTTTTTTTCAAGTGCAATGAATACACTTTCACTTAGTCATAGAATCATAGAATCACAGAATGTCTCGGGTTGGAATGTTCCAACCCTGCTGCCACAGTCAGGGTCATCAGAACTGAAAATATTATACACTTCTCCCAAACATGTGAGTGTCTACCAAGGTAGACTTAGCTTGTTTTGTGAGGTGTATCATCACTGAAATGCCAGTTTTAAGGCTATAGGTAACATTAAACAATCTTACAGGCAGGCAAAAATGGCCAGTGCTCTCTTGTGTCATCTTTCAGACAAACAATTTCAGAAGTAACAACCCTTCAGACAAGAAGGTCGTGTAATACTCTGCTCTTTGCCACATAAACTATCTTGACAAATGCAGAACATCAGTCATATTCAAGCTGTACTACATGTCACAGAAAAACCACCCTGTTTTCCTGTTAAGGCTATCATGGAAGGTCATGGTGGTATAGCATCAAAAGTCAGGTAGTGCCCTGCTTGATCTAGACAGCAATCTCTGGAAGTGGTATACATTTTCTTAAAGGTTAGAATTTAAACAGGTTCTCATAATAGGAAGTCTGCCTCACAGCAGGGTGTGGAGTTTGGTTTTATTTAATGAGATTCTTTTGTTCCTTAATTCTGGTAGTGTATTGTTTCTACACAGAGAACATCAATATCAAGTGTGGTATGGTCAAAATGGTACCACCTCAGGTAGTGCAAACCTGAGATGTAATGCAGATGTGCTGCTGTGAGACCATTAGTTTGTTAAATGCTTTTATTTGATGTTCACAGAATGTGAACAGAAAACAGTACACAGCCCCACAAACTAGATCAGTGTCCACTACATAAGAGCTGCCTGAAATTGGCCACACACTAAGTCATTACCCATTTCTAAGTCATTTTCTCAGCAGAAAAGGCAGACCTGAAGGAAAACCTGAAACACAAAAATCATTATTGCAGTAGAAGTAAGAAAGAAAGTATATCAGAATAAAACTCCAACTGAGAAACATCCTTCCTCTTATCCATTCATCACCTCTTTCCTTCCTTGGGGCTGGGAATATAACAGTTGACAAATGTTTTGGTCTCTGCAATCAGAAAGAAACATACAACCAATCCACATCCTGACATCTTGGCTCATGGTGCCTGTGTCTAGCAGGGATCACAAAGTGAAGCTGATCTCTTGCCTGCAGCACACTATTTTTTGAAGAATTCCATTCCATGGATTTTGGGGGTAGTTTTTTCATTATTTAAAAATTTCAAAGAAGAAAGGAAAATAGAATATCCAAGTTTTCTCCTCCCCAAGTGCCAAGAGAGGACAAGAATGTGCAGGGTGATTCTTGGTTTAAGAAAATGACTGCTTTAAATATGTCATGAGACAACTGAAGAGTTGTAATGCAAAGCACAGCCCTTACAAGTACTTCCTAGGTGTGGACCCATGTGCTTGTGCAGTCCCTCAGATGCACCACTGGACCTCCCCTGGCCTCTAAGTTACCTTATGTGGCACTGTGGGCTGCCTTTTCCCAGCACAGCCCTGAGCTCACTCACCTCAGTGAAGCCCTTCTGGGCTTGTCTCATTGCAAGATAATGAAGTCCTTTTTTTGGACAACTACCAGATCAACAGTAACCTGAACAGTAATGGATGCAGAACAAAAAGCCTGAAGCAAAATACAGTTTCTGTTGTTACTTCTTTACTTCTGCCACTTATTTTGTCATCTGCAGAGCCTGTAGGAGGTGACTACAGAATTACCTATCCTGGAAATGTCTTATGTCATTATAAGCTGTGGTATTTAATCATTTCACAACTTCATTAAAGGTCTTGTCCTAACACTTGCTGCATCAGCACAGACCAAAGGACCATACTAACATCTTCAGTAAGTTGAGGAATGTATTGGTATGCTCCCATCCTAGCAGTCCTTGCTGAGAAACCAGGACTACTTGTCCTGTGTTGGATATATACCTAACCTAACTGGATATATACTTAACCTAATATAAAAAGTCTGAATATGATATATAGGTGGGCTTCTCTGTCCTTTTAATACAGATGCCCTTATTTAAAAGAATATTCATTCAGTAATTCAAACGTAAAGACTGTAAAAACTGTAAATGTCCTTAACTTTTTCATTCAAGTACTCTTTAAACTACGTGAAAGTATTTATCGGTGAGCACAGTAATATTGTAGTTTCTCAGGGTATGGAGTAGCCAGTAGTAAACCAATTTTGCTCCGAATTACTTGAGGAAAATTGACCCTTATACAAAAATGTGTTGGGTGAACCTGACATTTTTGTTGTTGTTATTGTTGTTTTAATTGAAAGTAATTGAAAGTACAATTGGCCATGGAACTTATTGGTTTTAACCAAATTTCCTGCTTTTGGATGCACCGTTGAAAAGTTCCTGCTGCTCTGCATACTGAGAACAGTTTGTAGAGTTGCAAATTTCAGAAGGAATTATCATTTCCATCTAAACACACGTATTTTGGACATGATTCAATCCTGTGTAATTCTCTGAGGGATTTTCTTTACTTCATGGGAAAGCATCTTTGAAATAAATAACGTTTTATATCTACCATGGGTAGAATGTTAGCTGAAAAATAGCCCAGAGTGTATAAAATGTGTTAATGTGTCTGTTTGCCCCAGGGGTGCTGAATCATATTTTTGCTTTTGTTTTTTTGAGACTCTGCTGAAGGGTTTTGCATAATGATGAGGCTGAAAATTTCATTTTCTCTCTCTTTTCCTGGAGAGCAGGAGTCCATTTTTTGCTGGATTAAAATTTACATTCACTAAAGAGCAGAGAAACCCACGCAGGCAGAGAAGAGATCTCCCCAAGGAGAATCAAGGTGAGGTGACAAAGCATCACCTTCATAATCATCAGAAGTGCTTCAGCAGCTTCCCTTGCTGATTTTTTTTTCCTAAGCATCTGTTCAGTTATTAGTTGCACTGCTGCTGATTTCAAGCACAGAGAGTCCTTCTCATGAGATGCCTGAAACTCAGCTCCAGGAACACGCACCCCAGGAGCTTCAAGAACATTCATTAGTAAGCAAGACAGTCATTCCAAGTACCATCAACCCATAAGGATGGACATGTGAGAGAAGGGGAAGGAGGAGAAAAACATTCCCTTTTGCTGCTTTTGGTTGGATTTATCTCCTTGTTGGCAAGGTGAATCACAAGGTTTAATAGCTCTCAGGGTTATTAGAGCTGTCCTGTCTTCAACAGCTCCCACATCTCTCTTTCTTAACTGTTGCTCATCTCCATATTTTTCCAACCTGCCAAGCCTCTATATTCTGTTTTCTTTCATTCTTTTATTTTTAAGACAGCTTGAGAGCTTCCTCAATGCTGTAATTCAAGGACCTTGAGGAAAGCAGATTCTTTTGTACCTTCTCCCTTCCCACCTCCTAGCAGGGACCAAGGTAGTAGTATCAGGGTCCTGGCACTTTTCCTAGACCTTTTGTTTTTGACCAGGAACATGGCATTTCTCCATGGTGAAAGACCCCCTTCCCTCCTCATCACTCCATACTGTGGTCAGGGCTGTGGTCCGCCCTGTCCTCATCCCACGAACCCTCTTCAGCCCGGGGCTCTGGCAGGGGTAGCCTCACCCTCTCCAGCACTCAGGGATTGAGAACACACTGCACCCACCTGCTCACCCACAGATTCAATTGCTCTCCAAAAAGAAGAAAATGTCACATCAGACCTTATGTTTTTGTGCAGGTTTCTTCTCCAGTTCCTGCTTCTTCTTGCTCCCACTCCCTCCCCTTATTTTTTTCATTACATGGGAGACTACTTTTTAATTAAATGGGAGGATAGAATTTCAAGAGAGAGAGAAAGTCTTTGTTCTTCATATCCCAAATTGATTAGCATTCTGGTAGCTTCACTGTTTGCTTATCTAAAAAATAAGCTTTGATTTGACTGAGGAAAGAATAGCTTTTGCATTTTAATTTTCTTTTAACCAAAAGCTTCTAGGATACCCTAATTATACTGGAAAAGATTCTGAAACTAACTGAGCAGCTTCAAATTCATCTAACTAATAACAGCCCCTGGCACGTCCAGTGGAGGAAACACATTGTAGGAAAAAAGGGTAATTAAAAAACCCTACAAATTAATAAAATATGTAAATATTTAAATAAATAAAAAGTCATATTCATCATCATCTTTCACAGGGAAGCACATCTTAGAAATACAAATTTATCTTTTCATCAAAGTATGCAGAAAGGCAAAAATTCAGGAACGGTGCATCAGATTGATTAGATCACGGCAAGACCCAAAGACAAAAAGGTTAGAAGCCTCAAGGATGACAGTGAAATTACAAGTGTTGTGACTTGTGAAGGGAAAAGCTGGCTAGAAGCAATAGATGTGATGTAGGCAGATTTCAATAAGCTCAGCAGAATTTGTTACTGAATGCTTTGATGGATAGATGACATTGTAGGAATTACATAGTGTAGATGAACATGAAAATACAAGTTGGTCTAGGGGGGAGGTAAGAGGTGCAGTATGAGACTCACTGTGCTAAATCACTGTTTCTTAGTTGGCTTTAAACAAAAAAGAGAGTTCACAGGAAGAAAAAATATATGGATCGGATCATTAAGCATCACTTGAATAGAGCAGCACAAATATATGAGGACAAGATCAAAAAGGGAGAGGCATAATGTGTTCTGAAATATAATAGGAAACAATTCTGTGACAACATCACTGGTAGAAAGAAAGCAAAGAAAAATGTTGATTACCTCCTCCACAGATAGGAAAGATAACAGATGACATTGAGATGAGTGTCTTTCTTTTGTACTTCAGTCTTCACTGAAAAGTCTTGTAGCAATCAGACAGTAAATATAGTGAGACAAGTTACATATCCAGAGCAGAAGTCAGAAAAACAAGCCAGGAATACTCAGAAAAAGCAGCCATTTTCAGATCATCTGAATGTGGCTCAAGCCAGTTTTTCTCTCTTAGATCTTCAAAAAGACCGCTCATAGGGAGAGCAAATGCCACGCTCAATTTTAGCAAGGGGGCAGGGAAAGCAGGATCAAAGGAATACCAGAACATGCAACTGAACTTCAGTCCTTGTAGAACTACTTGTGGTTATCTAGAAGAACAGACAGTGAATAGCAAGCAATTTAAGTATATCAAAATAAGGCTTGTCAAGATAGACAGGCTTCCTTAACAGACAGCAAGCAGACCGTATGGCTTTGAGTAGGCTGAGGATGCCAATTATCTTGACAGTAAGGGGACTTTGATACTTTTATAATCAAGAAATACAAGTATGGTTTGGATGAAACTTCTGTAAGGTAAATGTGCATGCAACATTGCTCAGAAACCATTCAGCCTAACTAGAAGGAAAATGTTTTTTAGGGCTCTAATTTTGGCCTGAAACTATTCAGTCTCCTCATTAAAACTTAGAGTGATGAGAAGGTATGTGAGTAGATGATGTATTCGTTGTACTCCAAGATGTCAAATTTGGCAGCATGCAGTGAGGTGCAGCATAGCAGTAACAATTAAGGAAACACCTTAAAAACACAATAAAAGACAAGTGCAAATTTTTTTTTTTTTAGGCAGACATAGCCAATGGTGCAAAGACAAGGCTGGATGTGGATGTCAGCCCAGTTCTCTGACAAAGATGTGGAAATGAAAGTGAATAAGAAGGTGGACATGAGTTAAGGATTTTATGTTGTAAAGACAAACTGGCATGTAGGTAGTGATACACTAAAGAATTCTCTTCTACTTATCATTAATAAAACCTGACCTAAATTGATGTGTAGTTGGAATGCTGCTTTGAAAGTACAACACATACTGTCAGAAAACTAAGAGGATGTAATGGAAGTCATTGAGGTCAGCAAGGAAAAACCCTAGCTCTGAGAGCAGGTCTTTAAATATTTCATAGGTTGCTGCAAAGAAAAGGAAAAATCTGTTCTTTGCATTCAGAGTAGAAAGGGCAACATTTACTGAGATTAAGGGTTGGCAGTGAAAATCCATCGTGGAAACCTATCCAATAACAGTGATAGTGAAGTACTGAGGAGGCTGGCTGTGAAGGTTCCATCATTTTCAGTCTCTGAGAGGAGGTCAGAGATGCCACCATCAGGACCCATACAGAGCTTTTCTCCTTGGCCACTGTATCTGAACACTTGTGTCCTTCCCCCACCTAGACTTTGTTCTCTGTTTCTGACCACAGAAGTCCACAGCCTGCAAGCAATCACTGATATTGTTTAGGGAAAAGGGAACTGAACACAGGTAAGAAAATGGCTGCAAACTGCTGGAAAACAGCTATAAAAATGAGGCAAATAAATTCTAAAGACAAAAGAACTTGATCTGAACTGCCAGAACACTGGATGTTTAAAAACATCAAGTATTTCTCCTCCTGACTTTTTCCAAGAAGCCATGGGTGAGGCTACCAAGTGCCACAGGGGAATCTCCACTTCTGGACAATTTTAGGACCAGGATTAGGGGTGTGGAGGGATACTTGAAATGAGGGGGAGGGCTGCACTATTTTATATGTTTCTGTAATTCTCTGAGAGAGGGGAAATGCTGAAAGTATATTGAAATGAAACACAGAAGTGAGAGCAGGAGCTGCTTTACACAGGGAGCAAGTGGCAGACTGTGAAACAAGAAATTAAAACTGTGTGGGCAGGGGAACCCCTATTTTTTTATTTTTTATTTTTTTTGCATTACAAACAGCTGACTTGTTGCATTTCTTGATTAACCACGTGTAGTATTTTGCAAATTTGAAAACAAAAGCTCCAAGGGTTTTCAAAGTAAACAAGCATTTAGCAGAACATGTTGACTCTTACGGTTTGGGGCAAGGCCTGATGCTTGCATTGCAGGTCAGGAAAAAAGCTTTAGTTTTTGGTACATTGCAATGTAATATCTGGAAACAGCTACTGCCAGACATGAAGCTGGATAATCTGCCAGCGTGAACCAGTTCCTCCATCAGGTTTTCAGGGCCCCTTCCCATCTTCCTTATATCCACTCTAAATCTCCCCTCTTTAAGTTTGAAAATATTTCCCCTTCTCCTATCACAACAGACCTTGCTAAAGAACCTGTCCTCTTCCTTCTTACAGCCCCCTTTTATTATTATTTTTTTTTCATTTACTGGAAGGCTGCTCTCAGACCTCCCCAGAGCCTTCTCCAGGCTGAACAGCCTCAGCTTTCATCCTGTCCTCAGAGGAGGGGTGTTTCATCCCTGTAATCATTTTTGTGGCCCGACTCTGAATATGTTCCAGCAAGCCCATCTCTCTCCTGTACTGAGGATTTCACATCTGGATGCAGTACTCCAGGCGAGGCCTCACCAGTACAGAGAGGCAAGATCAACTCTCTCACCCTGCTGACCACACTTCTTTTGATGAAGCCCAGGATATGGTTGGCTTTCTGGTCTGCAAGAGCACACTGCTGGTTCATGTCTAGCCTGCAATCCATCAGTGCCCCCAGCTATTTTCTGGCAAGGCTGTGCTCCATTCTGAAATCCCCCAGCTGACAGTGGAAGCTGTCACTACCCAGGTGCAAAAACTTGCATTTAGATTTGTTCAACCTCATGGGGTTCATCTGGGCATATTTCCCTGAATGGCATAATGTCCCTTGGCCATAAAGACTGCAACACACATTTGTTTTGATAACACTGCATTGCAGTTTGATAACACAGACACTGCAACCAGGACATTTTATCTATTCTTAGTTTAATTGATGAAGTAAAAAGCAAACATTTATATCTCACAGAAACAAAACACTGAGATAATCTCCAATCAGATTATGATTAAATGGATAGATTCCCATAAACATTCTATCATTTAATTAAGGCAATGTTTCCCTAAGGAATAACACTTCCTAGGTAAATTGCCATCATTTCCTGGTGTCCTTTAACCACATAGAAAATATTTCTAAACAAAGACAGGACCATTATCTATGGTCAGACAGCTAGAAAGTCATCTTCAGAGTGAAACAAAACAGCTGCATAATACAGCATACAAATTATGAGTAACTGTTCAAGACCTATTTATCAGATTTATCAGATGATTTGTGATAGCAACCCTAGATGTTGCTTTATACAAATAGATCTTGCAAGCATTGATACTTCTCTTAGGTGTTTTTTTGCATCTTTTCATTTCATATCTCCCAGGTTGTTTGTTGTTTGTTTTTGTTTTGCAAGAGCACTGCTAAGAGCAGCAGGAAACTCATCATCATTTTCTAACCTATATGGCACTGCTAGGAGCTAATGTTCTCAGGCAAATCACCAGTTCTCTCCCCTTGTCTTGTATCTTGGCTGCTGCTGTTGGCAGCAGGCACCTTGAGGCATGACATCAGGGCCAAGCCAAATATGCCCACTGCTGCACACATGCCATGCAAGGCAGCTCTAACCCCTCGGAGGGGAAACAGCACATACAGGGGTCTGTGTGAGGTTTGGTGCCAGCACCTGCAGTCCTCTGCACACTCTCACAGCACCACCGAGCTGCCCTGTTCATAGAATCAGAGTCAGTCATAGTCACAGAGTCATAGTCACAGAATATCCCAAGATGGAATCAGCGAATCATTGAATCATAGCATGGATTGTTTTGGAAGGGACCTTAGTTATCATCAGCCTCCAACCCCCTGACATGGGGCAGGGCTGCCATCCAGCAGGTCAGGTTAAAACTGGACCCCCATCCAACCTGACCTTGAGCACTTCCACAGCTGCAGCACCCATAGCTCTGGACAGCCTGTATCAGGGCATCACTGCCCTCTGAGTAAAGAATTGACCCCTAACATCTAATCTATATTTCCCTTCTTGTAGTTTAAAGCCATTCCCCCTTGTCCTAACACTATTAGACTGTGTCTATAGTCAGTCCCCTTCCTGCTTGTTCATACTAGAAGGTCACAATGAGGTCTCTCTGAAGTCCTCTCTTCTCCAAGATGAACAATCCCAGCTCCTTCAGTCTTTGTTTGTAGGAGAGGTGCTCCAGCCCTCCAATCTTCTTCATGATGTTCCCTCTGCTTGTAACAGCGGACTAGTTGTGGTTCACCTTGCCTTGCATCACGGAGGTATGAAATGGCTCTCTCCATTCCTCTTCTTTCTGCTCTTAGTAATCCCACCACCAAGATACCCTCCAGGTCCCAAAACATGTTTTTGTGCTCCTGATTTGTGCTCACATTGCAATGTCGTCTCACAGAAAGGTTGGGGTTGGAAGAAATCTTAAAGACTATATAGTTCCATCCCCCTGCAATGGGCAGGGACATTTACTGCTAGATGAGAATACCAAAAGTCCAATTCAGCCTGGGCCTAAACACTTTCAGAGACAGCAACATCTTCCTTTAGTTTCATTCTATCCTCGTGCCTAAACATAGCTTTGTGCCTAAACACCTCACACTCCCTCAGAGGTTTGTTATAATTTGACAAGAGCAAAATTTTTTTTTCTATAGAAAAAAAAGGCTCCTCTCACTACAGCTCCTTCTGAGGACATGTGGAAAGAGCCTGACGTTGTACTCACTCACCAGCAGAAATACAACTGTAATATTGTCCTTTCTATGTTCTTATTTTATTCTGGTTGTTAGGGGCAAGGTTGTGACTGCAGCATACATAATGCAAGCAGTTAACAAAAGTACTAGGACTTACATAACCCAGTTGCCATGAAACTATGTCAGGATTCCAGTCCAAGAGTGGGTGGCTGCCTACAGATTTAGGAAGCATCCCTGGGCAGGCTCTAATTTACCACAGACATGCATTTCATCTCCCTGTATCCGCAGCTGAGACTGAGAGGAGGCCATACATCTCATCTGTTTTTGAATGCGAGACACATGGGTTACTTGCTGGTCAATGTGGCATAGGAACAGGATGCAGAGAGGCACATAGAACCCATGCCCACTGAAACATGCAGCCACTCCAGCCCTGAGGATCCCATTACACAATAGCCATGAAGGGTTTCATGTCAATCCTGTATCTTCCTTCTTGCTGTCTGGGGCTTTGGTGTGAGCTTTCTGCCTGCAAAGCATTGATCTCAGATTTCTAGTCTCTCCTTGTCCCAGGGACTTTTAAATGACTGTAACCATCAAGTGGTTAAAACACAGACTGCCAGGCACATCAGGATTTATCTGAAGACTGGTTGCACATCTAGAAATGGCTTCTTCCTTGTTATAGCATTTCCATCTGGGAGGTTCAGTGTCATATTTTGGACTATGTGACCAGTTTTGGACACAATTACATAAAGCATAAATCTTGCCACAGGAAGTAAACACTTGGACTGCCTAGCTGATTTTAAACATAGGAGGTGTAGGAGACAACTAGAAATGTGACACATGCACAGAGATTGCTGTTTTCATCACATTTTCCAGCCAAATGTTGTGTGTGGGAAGTCAGCATAGGTGTGGCTGTCCTGATGACCCCATTGGTGGAAACACTGCTTATTGCAGGACTTGTAACTTTCAGAACTCATTAGGATGACCCACTAGCTGAACAATAAGGAAATCCATCACCTGATCAGCAGATTTAAGATGGTAGCTTGTAGCCACCTTCCTTTTCCTTCCAGTCGTACACAATGGCAGCTTGCACCTCATTAAAGAGCAGGTGCCATTCAAGCTATTCCAGTGTCCATATTTCCAAAGTACCCACAATGAAGTACTTCAGGGCAAGAGACCTGGTGAACATAAAAAACATTCTAAAGGAAAATAATGTTGAGAACAAATATGGATTTTATTTGCATGCAAAGAACATTATCATTATATCTTAGTTTACACATATCAATCTAAGAAGAAAATCTATCTGTCCTCCCTTGAAGTAACCCAAAGACTGGGATTTACATAGCACTGTTACATAAAATGCTTTCTGTTAATTAACATTCAATAACGAAAAATTGCTTTCATTTAAAAAACAGTAACATGATTTTAAGGATATAACAGTAATTTGCTAAATGTGGCAAAGCTCCACAAGATGTTTTTGCTCTCCTGCCATGGTAGTTACTTTTGGGTTTTTAAATATCCACCTGCTGTGGTTTCAAAGAATGGCATGGCCTTTTTATATGAGTTGGCATATCTGAAGGTCTGACATCTGTGTAACTTCCTTCCTAGACTGAGGACACAGGAAATTAGAATTCTGATTCAAGCCCAGCAATTGTTTTCCACAAATACAAAGAAAAATGTAGAGTAAAGTGTGTGGAGATTTTCTAATGCTGAAATGCTGTATCCCAGCACTTTACTGCTTCAGAGTAGCTTTTTAACATCTAAATTATAGTGATTTCAGAAAGACAGGTGCAGGGAAGCATTACTTAAATTTTACATAATCTATAAAAAGAACAAGTAGGTGTTTCAAGTGAACTGTAGTAAAAAGCTCTATTTTGTCTTTCTACAGGAAAGCTTTCTGTTTTTATGCAACACCTACCATCTTCCTTCTCCTTTCTCCACTGACACAGTCCTGTATCTATTTATTTCCTATTTTACCAGTATAGCAGCCTAAATTCAGCAGCGCAATCTTAATCCAAAACTGGCATTTTAGCATAGTCTGGCCTCTCTCATACAGACTGTGAAAAAATGTTTGCAATCACATTTAATAACTTTAATTTCACACATGTGATTTTATTGTTTCAGCAATTGAGTTGGTAGATCTCAGTCCCCAGTCTTCAATGCAACAGTGCTACACTCAAAATATTGCTACGATGCAAAAGATACACACCTTTTATGCAAAGGCAAGAATTCATTGTGAAGAAAATAGAACTCCTACCAATCTGATAGCAGAAGTTTGTTCAGTCTCAGTTTAAGAATTTTGGGGAGGGGAATAAAAATGTATGTTAAATGAAAAGTCTCCAGAGTAACAGTTAGAACTGCAATGCCTACACTTACTAGTGCATACCCCTTTCTTTGCTCATGCAGTCACTCTGCCATTTTGGATCTGTTCTGGAGAGAGAGATAAAGCTTATGGTGAGCCATCAATGCCTCAGTCTCCTTTCTTGTCAGGGCAAATATTGTGTTGAGGGTGAGAGTTTCTTCCTTCCCTTTGCCAGGAGGAAAGTGGTATAGACATAGATGGTTTCCTCCTCCTAAGTCTCGAGGCAGTTTGTATATATGTTCTAACATCTTTTTATGCTTTAATCCTTATTCACTGGCCTGTGATTCCATATCAGATCTAAATTTGCTGAATAAGGAGCTAACATACTTGTCGGATACTTGTTTTTTGTTCTCTTGCTCTAAGACTTGGCCTGACCATTACTAGGATGCTCATAGCTGTGGTGGCTCCAAGGTCAGCCTGTGCCCTGCCTCCTGTTATCCTGGCCTGTCTTTTCACAGCATATTTCCCTTTTCCCAGGCTCCAGCTGTGTCATCATGTATCTTCCTCTGTGCTACCTTAATATACTGGGGTCATAAATGCCTTTTAATACAGAAAAAGCAGCTTGGAACTGCTGTTTAAATAATACAACTGTGCCATAATATCATATAAACACACATGAGTCAAACAGGAGAGGTGGGTAAAGACAGCCTGGCAAGCCCTAGGGACCTTGCAAAGCTATTGCAGAACCAAATACTAGCAGTGACCATTCTGTATTTACTATGCTGAAGGGTAGCAGAGCTAGTTATATTTTGTTTCCCCTGCCTATAGCATAAACACACACAGACACATACTGAAATTGCATGTTTCTAGATGTGCATGCTTGTATTCACAGGGACTAATGACACACTGAAAGCTAATTTGGTACCCTAACGTTTGCAGGTCAGGGCTTCAATGACAGTTCAGGAGAATGTGAAGCAGTTTGTTGTTACTGCAATTATCAAGTTCAGGATTTACAGCTGTTGCGTAGATGGCTGGTAGACATAAAGTTTGCCCCCTGGGGCAGGTCAAATAAACATCCAAGAGAGGAAGTGAATGTATTTGTTCTGATGAAGGCAAAGCTAGAGGACTGTGCGGTCCCCTGGCTCCCAGTGTTCAATGGGATTAAACTGACATTCATGAAGTGAGGTTCCCCTCAGGTTTCCTGAGGTACCTCAAAGCAGTAGGACAAACTTTCCTGAAAATACCAGTGCCTGTGCTTAAAGATGGAAGTGTCACTGGAGCGTCAGGAGACATGTGCTGGTGTCTGAAAGGCCCAGACTCCTGTGCCCACATTCCCCAGGGCTGAAAAAGCACAGTTGTACCCAAATGTCATGACACTGGCCAAAAGTTTCAGTTGGCCACCGGCATGTTCCAGCTTGGTCATAAAGACTCCAAGAGCACCCACTAAAAGCTACCAAGATGGGTACTGCTGGTCCCATAGCCCAGGTACCTGGCTGGCAGCTGGTATGTGAAGATTTGAGAGCATGCAATGGAAAAGGCAAGAAGAGCTCCAGTCTAGGGGCTGTCATCATGCCCGAGCTCACTAGAGGGCCCCATACACTGCATAGAAACTCATCCCTCAGGAATCCGGATCCCATCCTATAAAACCTTGTGCAGGCGGCAGTGGTGATTTTTCTTATTTCGTTTCTGCTGTGGCAGATCTGTTTCTGCCCTCCGGGCAGTTGGTGTCTGTGCCTCTCCGATTTTCAAGGCAGGCCTGTAGTGCAGAAGGAATGGGAAGCAGGAAGATCAACTAAGTATGTGACCTTCATGATAATACTCTCTGTACAAAGTGGTGCAGGAGCTCGAGTGAGAGTGGGCATTTGGGGCAATTCCGCATCACTTTCCATGTCCACATTGTGTCTGTCTGAAGGTTGGTTGTGTTCCTTTATTAGGTGGCAAAACTGCTAAGCAAGCACTTCCTACACAGTGACATGCAACATGAAGAGCCATGGCTCAGCAAAGGAGTGTGGTATGAGGGAGGGTAAAGGGGAAATGAGAAAAGTGAAAATAGCCCTGGGCTCTGTGGGAGGCACTGGGCATTTGGCACTCTTGATTAAAAAGTTGCACATCCTTCTGTTATTTTCCTGGGCCGCTGACCACAGCTATTGCAAGCACTTCTGCTAGGTGTGTGTTTACTGTGACTCTGACTGCAGGAAGCAAGAGCTCAGCCAACAAGTGCATCAGCTCACAACTGGCCAGGCAAGACATGGTGATGAGCCACCATACCACTGCCACTGAGCCCTGTGTGTTATGGCAACCATCTCTTGAGTTGAGCCTTCACCCTTGCAAATGCTGGTGACCAGTTTCTCCAAGACAAGATGATGTTCCTCTCATCTTTAGATTCAAACTCCACATCACTCACAATTAGCCTGAGCTCCAGGAGGTGGGTCCTCCTACAAATCAATCCACACCCAATTCTTTGGAGATCAGCACAAAGTTGTTCCTAGATTCCTTTGTGTCACAGAAATTCAACTTTTCAAGGACTTATTGGCCTGAAGGCTTGGGTTATTCCAAAAGAGGGTATTCCATGGAAGGAGATAGGCATGAGTAAAACAGTTTCCTTAAGAGGACTTCTGGAGCTTTATTCTGCTTGTGTCTGCCACATAGGAGGAGGCATGCAGTAGGCAGTGAGCAGAGGCCAGAGCAACGCTATGGCCTGAAGGCCACAGAAGCACTCACTTTGGGTCTGGACCCCTTAGCAAGAAGCGAGAGATGCTTACAGACACAGCTGGTTTGAACACAAAGCTGCATCTTTAGCTTACAAGGGTTAGCATAGTGCAAGATGGCAAATACCAACAGTTTTGTACCAACATGACAAAATACTTTTTAGTGACCACAACAGCTGCCATGAGTATTACAAAAACAAAATGAAACAAATGATGCTGTGGGTGTTTCACCCCATTAATGAGAAATTTTGTTAGAATAGGGCATGTCTGTAGACCCCACAGCTCCTACAGGGAGCATCACGCTGACAGGAGCATGTGTGTGGGCTGCAGGGTGAGCGCCATGGGGGATGCCAACAGCAGAGCTGAGAACCTCAGGCAGAGCCAGGGAGAAACGAGGCCAATTTCAAATGAGGAGGAAGCATTTAGACAGTTGGTGGTGTCCATCTGGCATTCAGTGACAAACCTGCCAACCCCTTGGCCAGCTCTGCAGTCTACGCTTCCAACTGCCCCCACCTATTGGTCGCGGTAGTGCAACTGGTGCCATTCAAGTTCCCTGAACATTGTTGCTGTTGTCAGCTTCAATGCTTTCTTTTTTTAATTAAGTCAATTTTTAAGTCAATTGAATTTAATTTTGTTTTGGTTTTGGTCAGCCCATTCCAAAGGACTGGGACTACATTTTTACTTCTGTGCTGTCTTCTGCAGTTTAATGTCATTCTCTGTGATAATAATGTCTTTCTCTTTGATCTTATATTGCTGTGAAATTTTAGACCAAGAAAATGAAAATGTTCTATTACTTCTATAAATCTGAAGAGGTCTTCACAATGCTATCACATTTGTTACTGCCCATTCTTACAAAAGGTTCTTTTACTTGAATGAACAGTCCAGATACCAATGTAAAAACAAAGTGGGCACACAAAGGAGGGGGTGAATCGTGAGTAAAGTCAACCATATTCACAGGCTTAGTGAGATTCAGCTGAAGATCAGGATCCTGTGTATTAAGATCCCTGTGAAAGTCAAAAATCCCTAACATAAATCCTTGAGGTTTTTGGAAAGTCCTACAAAATTCCAATATCTTTTTCCTGCTTATGTAACAGGAATTTCCATAGATGTGACACGGACCAGCTCCTCTTCCTACTCTATTCCTTCGTACCACTGTTTCAAGCATCACAGTTGTTCTGACAACAAAGCATGAGGGTGTTTTGTGTAGTCATGGCATCTACTAAAACAAAACAAAGCAATCCAGTTCCTCACTACCAGCCAGACCTCCTGGGATTGTAGCCAGTAACCCACAGGCTGGACTTGGTTTTCCTCAGCTGTTGCAGAAATAATAGTGAACAGAGTAGAAGGAAATTTATGACACGGTAGGGTTTATCCACACTGCTAAATATTCCGGGGGTTCTCTTCCTCATTCACTTTCAGAAAGGCAGTCCTGCGATATCTCTCTGCTATGCCTCATAACCACCTATGGGCTAGACATAGACCCTGACATACTTTCAAAGGTTCTTCCAAAAAAGAAAGTAAGCCTTTTCTAGCTCATCCTGGGCTGCAGGTGCTCTGCTGGCTCTTTTTCAGACCCTGAGCTGAATCAGCCCAGATGTCTGCTTATCCTGACTTGGAACTTCTGTGGCTCCTGGGAAGTCCAGAGGTCAAGAATTTCACCCAGCTAAGACCCACGCAGGCAGGAAGCCGTCAGCTGACTCTTACCACAAGCATTCAGTGCAAAGTGAAGACAAACTTTTCAGCTTCCCACAATTAAAATCATGCCTTGTTCCAACTTTCCATGAGGCAGCATGGGGGACTTCTGAGCCATCAAGGGAAAATAAAAAGGACAGTGCCACACTATTAAACTCACTCTACTTTCTTCAGCATTGTGAGTGGTCAGACAGCACAACTCAAGTGTGGCTGATACTAGGTGAAGTGGAATAAAGAGCTGGAAAGGGAAGACGTGAAATCTCAGAGGACTTCTCTGCACTCCTTCTTTTACTCATGCGTTGCTTTCCAAGCAAGAATTTGGCCTCAGATTCTACACAGCATGGGAAATGATAATACTATGCTATATATATAATAATAATACATAACATGATACATTGCTATATACACAATACCATAAGGACCAAATGCCTCCTGATATGCTCCTGAACAGGCAGTGGGGATTTAGGAGCTCCATTTGGTGTGGCCTCCAGCTGGGCAACACCCCACTCTTCTCAGTCTCTCCTAGTGCAGTAACAAGTGATGAGATGTATCTGATGAAAGCAAGACAATTCTGAAATGAGATATGGACACTGGGAGTGGGTAGGGCCAATGTAGAAGACATTCTGTACTCCTTAGAAGAGAAGATCAGGGTCTGTATGACAGAGATAAAACCAGGGTGGTTAAAACTGATGCAGTTCCAAGACACTTTCAGAATTTCATCAGCTTTCAGTCAGTCCCAGGATACTGTTGACTTGCTTTCTCTGCTTGTCCTGGGGTGGTAAGCAATTCCTTGAACTGAAATTCATTCATCATTTTAACACATGATTTCATTCTTGTCTAGCTGAGCACAGCCAATGGCAAAAAAACACTTTCCTTTGCTAACCAAGATCCAGTTATCACTGCAGCCCCACCTTCCCTGCACTTGTGGGCCGGAAATATGTCCTGGGAATTTATGAGGGGAACAGCTCAGAGTTCTCCCTGTGCCCACAAGGACATAAGATCTCTCCAAAATCCCTTACCGGCAGTAACAGCACCACCCAACAGCCCCATGGACACTCAGAGAAAATGGCAAGAACAATAGCAGGAAATGTCTCAGGGTGGAAACAACAGTCTGAACACAGCCCACATTTCTGGGGGCTTCCTGATTGGCTTGATTTGCCTCAGCTGGAGCAGTTCGGATAACCTTGGTGTTGTCTCACCAGGGTGAAACCTCTCCCCATTGAAGTTGTATTTGTTCTGATGCTTTCTGGGAGCGCAGGGAGACTTGCCACCAAGAGCAAACAAATAAACAAAATACAAGGGCTTTAATGTAGATTTAGACCCATGAAATGGGGTCAAGACAGCAGGATTCTGGTTTATTGCTTGTTGATACTGGTGGTGAGTGACTATGCAGGACAGCCTGTCCACTCCCAGAGGACACATTCCTCACCTTGCTCCAGCCTTTATCCTAGAAAAACTGACTGTGAGTTCCTGTAAGAGAATGGCAGCAGAGGACAGATTTGTTATGTTTGAGTCCAAGAAACTGTTTGCAACAAGAAACAAACAAAACAAGCAGCAGTTCCTACTGGGTGTTCCCCTTCCTGCCCTGCTGCTCAGTTTCTGTCCCTGCTGTCCAAACAGCTCTTGGCAGGAATGCAGGGGAATGCATTTCTATATTTGTGAGGGGCTCTCAATGTTGGGAGTTTTAAAATGGACTTAATAAAACTTACTGCCCAAAGCACACTGACTGCCAACTGTACATTCTCCCTAGTTCCCCTTCTCAAGGGCTTCTGTGGGCCTTGCAGGTTCAGGCAGTCTAAAGCACAACACAGAAGGCAAGGAAAGGTTGGGTAGGAAAGGTCAGAGGGGAGCAGATGGGATCCCTGCAAGCTTCAGTTTTCCATTGTGGTAAGACTATTGTGCTTTAACAGCCCCACACCAGCCTAGACACAAGGAAGGTGTCATCACACCAATTATAATACCTGTTTGGGCTTGCACGTTTTCAGTGTAATAGCCTGAATTTATTGAGGCTCATTTTCAATTTCTGAGTTGTTCTCAGTTGCATATTTCTTGACTACATTCCATCAAATGGTGTGGTGTGCCTTAGGTCAGAACACTGGGTGCTGGGCAGCACATCCTTACAAAGTCAACAGATTGACACCATCTTCTTTGCAACAGCACATATGAAGCTACCACTGCAGAATATTCATAAAGAAAGAGGATAAATAATCTGTTGTCTGTACCTGAGATTCACAACAAAGTCCATGCAGTCATTAAAAGCACACTTGACTCAAGTCAAACTGAGATCCTAGAAATGTCTCATGTACTGTATCCATAATTAATAATACCAAATAACATACCTGCCTGGGAGAAGGACAGTCTGACGTGTGATTGGATGATATAGGAATGGAAAATGTATTGGATCAAGATGGAGAAATGAAGTCAGACATAGCGATTTACAGAGATTACAGCACAGCTAGAACTGACAACTCCAGCCTTTGCTTGGCTTTTTGAGAAAACTGCTCTTTCAACAAACAGTGCAGGCTTTCAGAGATGATCAGATTGCCACACAAAGGACTTATCTGCATTTGATCCCTGGGAACAGGGAGGAACTCAAAATATCCCAGATAGGAAACACACAAGGAGTGAAATCCTGGTTTGTGTGCAGTAAGGAGTGAGCTGACATGACTGTGAGTAGTCTCTCTTGGAGGAGGCGGTGGAGTTTGTTGTGGAGGAAAATGTAGGAATTCAAGGAATGACAAGAAGTCTCAATAAGAGGAAAAAAAGGCACCCCTATGCAAGGAGAACCTTGTCTTTCAATTAATCTTCCTATACCTGTATATACATATATATTAAGGCAATCCACAGATAACAGCATTTTAAGATGTTCTCTCATGTACCTCTGGTTATGCTTGGGCTGCCATAGGTACAACATGTGTATTAATAACCAGCATACACTCTCTTTAAAACTCTGTCAGTAGAATGGGTGTTAGAGTAAGTTGGTAACAGTGTTTGTTGGTGATGGTGTTTAGACAGGTATCATGTGCAGACAGCTGGAGCAGAGATATTACAGTGGAGTTCAGTACGCCATTTCAAATTCTTTCTTCAGAAGGAGAACAAGTGCAGAGAGCCTTACAGTGAAACTTTAGAGTACTACTTCTTGCTAATAAAAGAACTTGGGTACCTCATCAATTCAGAAAGTTAGATTTGTCCATGGTTTTTCTATTTCACATTGTAGAATTATGTACCATAATCTCGTTTGTTGACAGAAAAAAAAGATTTAGATCTCCTAAGAGTCGTATGAACACTGGCACTGCAAAAAAAAAAAAAAAAAAAAGAAACAAATAATGATGTAACCACCACCATGTTGTGTTCACATCCACTCCATGCAATCTAAGTAACAGGTAGAGAAGAGGAAGAAAAATATTTACATCAGAAATATTTATATCCTTCAGAGTAAAAACAAAAGAAAACAAACAGATGAAAAGTAAAAACACAGTCTTTGACCCAAGAAAAAAGAAAAGAATTGTCACTATAAACTAAGCAAGAAAAATGCGGTTCATAGGAAATTACGCTTCACAGTGGTGAAAAAAACAGTAGCAAGCAGAAATGCAACAGAAGGGGAAAGATAACTGGTAGGGAATTACAGCTGTATAACATGTTTTACAAACTATAATGCATATTGCTTTATAGCAAGTTACAAATCATGTTATACTTTGTATATACATAGGCGTTCTTAAATGCAATAATTACTACACTTGACAAGGAGATAATAGGTAGACTCCTTCCCTTAAATTGTGGTTGTTATCATCAGCTGCAGGAGAAGCTTAGAATTTTCCCTTTCTTTAACTTCTAGGCTTTTGTAGGCTTTAGACCTTCATGCTAGAAAATAGAACAGTTTTTGTCACGGATGAGTCATGATGCCCTGTGCTCCAAAGATCTTTCTACTGAGGAAAGGGCTTTTAATGAGGACATCTAGAAAGCCAGCCAGCAGAATGGAGCACTGGTTGTACAGTCATGCGTAGGAAACGATGGGTCTGGTTTAGAGCTTGTTTTGCTGTCCTTTTCAGTACTGTGTCTATGTAAAACAGCATCAGCAGCCCAATGCTGTCTGTGGTATTTTCCAGCGCCCTGCTCGCTCAACAACACTTCTGATTTTGAGAGTGTTTGACCCAGTGTGGTGAGTTCCTCACAGAAATGCAGTTAAATCCCAAACACAAGGTAAGGGTACCTCAGCCTTTCATCTGCCACCAGCAAATCTCACCACTGAGTTAAACAGAAGAGCTGTTCCTTGAATGGTGAAGTCAAAACTACTTGGCAGTAGGGACCTGCTCTCCCCAGAGGATTAAGTGGGAAGGAGTCTCCCCAGAGAAGTGTGCAGGCTGCTATTGACTTAAGGTATTTTGCTTTTTCATGCAGCATTGCTTGAGCTCCAGGACTGCAGAAGTTTATTGCATTCCCAGTGTAGACCCTCTAGAAGCACCAGTTTTAATAAGTGTAGAAAATAAATAGCCAGCATCTATATAAAGTTTCTGGTGTGGACAGCCTGGAGGTTGCTGGGAGATAAAACCTGCATCCTTTCCTAGATTTGCTGCCTTCCCTGTGAATGCTGTAAAATAACTGCATGTGTATCCTCAGGACACTGGTATGTGTGAGAGTGGAACAAAAACAACATCCTTCCATAGTACCTGCAGGCAAAGGTGTAAAAAATCCTGCCTGCATGTGAGTTAGGCACCCATGCTAGCCCAGGGTAGCACTGTAGCAGCCAACACTGCTGCACTACAGAGAATGAACACTCTAAAGTCATCCCTCAGTTGCTTTCCCTTCATTCCTTGGACTTCTCCCAAGCTATAAATAACACAATCCACTGTACAGCTGAACTGCTGACATATGTTTCTAAGCCAAAATGAATTTTCATGTGCCTAGCTGCAACGTGTCAGCCTGCTGTGCTGCTTTCCTAGTCTTTAGGTGTGTATTGCTTGTGTCTGGGATTTGAGAGGAGGGGAACCACACATGTGCCTGTCTCTGGGCTTGGAAAAAAGGTAATATTAATACATAATATATATAATAATATATAATAAAATATAAGATTAATAGCAATGGTGAAGTGATGGCAAAAGCTGTGATGCACCAGGAGGAGCTTAAATATCTCATTCCAGTTAATGGAGCCTCTTAGCTCCTTCACATCTTTGTTTGATGACCAGGGAACTGGATTCAGACCACGCTTTTCCTTACTTCTCCATTCCTGAAGAAGGTCTCAAAAACATGGTTCTCCTCCATAAGGACAAATATCCAAGGTGCAGTGTTCCACTGGTTTCCTACCCTTTCCTGGGGCAGGTCAGTGTGGCCTTGGGAGGTTCTGAAAGTTGTAATCCCATCCATGCTGGAGATGGTCTAAAGAAGAAAGCAGCCAATCCTAGAAGACTTACACTTGCAAGTGCGTCCCGTACACCCATTATATAACACCCCCCACACACACACAACCCTTTCCACTCCCGGAGTCCTCCCTTGTATAAGTCATGTTGTCACAGGGCGCTTGGCAAGGCACTTTATCACATCCTGTTCTGCTTCAGCTGCTTTGGTTGTTGTTATCTAGCAATTCTTGTGCGATCACTCAGGCCCATCCCCCGGTTGACCTTCTTCCACAACACCATGTTTAGTTCAAGAGATCATATGGATCAAGAGATCAATATACTCTTGACTTGTTCTTGTTTTGTCTAAACTAACAGGGACTGACATAGTCCTAAAACAGGTACATGCAAAATATTAATATACAGCTCCTTTTTTGTGCCTGTACATATCTATTGTAAACAGCCAATGGAGTCATACAGTGTATTTCCTTTCTTACCAAGTCCTCCAGATGACATTGGCTTTCAACTTCTGCTTAGCAAAAGGAACTTCCGATATGCTCAGGAAAACATAGATGAATAGACACAGAGCAACTCATTCAACATCATACCCAAATCTCATTTACAAGCACTGATTAGTGATAATGCATTCCCAGTCCTTCCAATCACATAGGCGTTGCCTTTTCAAGGATGATAATTAACTTTGCTGCTCTTGATTGTCAGTCATACTCTGTAAACAATACCCTTCTGGAAATCACAACATGCACACTGCTAGATGTTCTCTTTGAGGGTTAGCTGTTCAAAAAGAATCTGCAGAAAGACTAAACTAAGAAGCATTGAATTACTCAGCTCCAGAGTCACATTTCAGATTCTGCTTCAGACTTGAAATCAGGCAGTTTTTCACCACCAGCGCAGGTTATGGGGAGATACATAGAGACATCTACAGATGTTTCACCTGGGTTTGCCATAACTGTCAGTGTTTGCTAAGAAAACTAAGCCAATGTAGAAATTAAACCAGGTGATTCTCTGCTCCCCTATAGCAGTAAGAATGGATTTTGTAGCATAGAATGTAAGTAAATTGCATTTTGCTTTACAACCACGTTGCTGAGATGTGGCAGTCAATACAGGTGCTGGCTACCCTGCTGCCCATACTAAGAAGTAGGAATGAGAAGCCACAGGGTTGAAAATTTTATCTAGCACTCAGATGCACCACAGGAAAAGGCTCTTAGCTTTGTGCCCAAAGATGGACATGGCACTTTAAGTTTCATTTGCCCATAAGAGAAGAAACACTTTCTGGTATTGCTCTCTGGTCAAAAGCTTCATGAAGGCTAAATGCACAAGACAGACACTGAGTCCATGCAGAGATCAAATTTATCCCCTCATCTCTCAAGGGAGAGACCAGCTCTCCTTAAACTTTATGCTTAACTTTCTGCACAGTAATTATCAGGGGGGTTGGTAATCACTCTCTGCTCATGACTCTACCAATTTTAATATCAGTTAGATTTTCACCTCTGAGAGACCTGGTACTAATTACTAGTGTCCAGATCCACTACTCCTTTGTGCCTTTTGTACCAGGTTGATTCAGACTGTCAGTTAAGCAATGGTAAATGCTCTCAGCTGAGCCATTCCCCACTCTACGTATGCATCCTTCACCTTTTCCCTTTTGGTGTTTATTCTGATTAAGTCTTTACTGTTTTCCTCTGTATATTTTCCTTATTCATTCAGATGAATGTTCATTTTTCCACTGACACATCAGTATGTATGCCACAGACACCATTTCTGTTATGCACCTATCACCTTTACTGTAGAAATGGTGAATTTCTCAGGTTATGGAGTGCAACCCAACATTCAAAGCTAATGCAGGATAAAGAAATGGTCTTTAAACCTGTGGCTGTTCTCCCTGCTTATAATGCTGTTACAGTGCTATCTTGATAAAAAATAATGCTGAGCTTTCTCCCAAATGAGGTATCTCCAGAAAGCATGTGTGTGCCAGAGTTAATGAGCTGGACAAAGGAGGCTGTGTTGTCTTCTGGCACAGCTCTCCTTATTTAAGATCTGCATGTCCTTGTTGCAAAGAAAGTGGCTGTGCATCAACTGTGTGAGCACCCTGAGAACACTCTTCAGGGTCTCTGCTGGGGTCAAGGCAAAGCACTTGTATCTTTCAGTAGAGAGAAAGACAATGGCCTGAATTCATTGTTTTCAACATAAATGCACATCTACAGGTACCACAGTACCAACCATCTCTTTTCTCTTCACCTCTTAGCTCTCCCAGCTTAATTTCCCTTTTTGTTATCTAAACTAAAAATACTTATATGCTCTCCAGAAGAAATGGTCTCTGGTTCTGGCATCCCTACAGGAGGTTTCATCCCATCATTCCTGTTCTCTCAGAATATCCCACCCTGCTGACATAGGCTCAAATCCTATCAAACGCACCAATCAGATTTCCTTCAGACAGCTGATGCATCCTCTTCCTCCTCAGCACTGAGCAGTTCTGCTCTGAATTCCTCAGAGCATCTTATCTGACATTTGGGGATTTTGAAAGAGAAAGCCCAGCAGCAGCCTTGAAAAGGCTTCCTTTTCCCCAAATCCTTAGAGATTATCAAGCCTCCACTGAACAAAGCCCTGAGTATCCTGCTATCACCTCATAACTAACTTTGCCTGGAGGTAGGACCAGAGGCCTCCAGAGGTCTCCCTTCCAACCTGGATTATTATTTCTGTGATCATATCAATCAGTGAGTGAGAACACCCACAAATGATGACTGGCAGAAAAATGATGACCAAGAGATAATCTCCAGACATCTCCTTCTGTTCATGGCCATCTCCCCTTTGTGATGGGACATAAAAGGACCAAGTAGATCACCTGGTTTTCATGACCATTCTTCTCAGTGCTGAGCCCAAGCATCGCATGGGACACTATTGGTTTTCATAATCCAGTCTGGACCACTTTCAACAGGCACCTTTTCCCCAGCCTCCTGGACGCCAAGTCAGGATACACCGGAACCCTTGAAATATGCTGGATTTCCTCATGGTGCATTCAGGTTAGCTACTTCCAGGAGAGCATGACCAAAACATAGCTCTTGATGGTCCTGTTGGGAGTTTCCCAACAGGGCTGGATAGATAACCACTTTCCTGTCTCCGCCTCCTGGGACACAAACTTGGAGCTGAGATGTGGCAAGAGAAACATCCCCTGCAGCTGAGGAAATCACACCACTGAAAATGCTGTTGTATCCTCAAGTGCTTATGGCAGATGTCCACCAAAGGAAGCTGAGGTACAGAAAGCCCAAGGCCCAAGTGGATTTCTGAGTGACGAAATCTCCCCTCTTTGTTCCTGTGGTATTAAGGGAAGTGGGACTCTGTGTACATCCACTGTAAAGATCTGCCCGTGACAAAGCAACTCCTGAATTCATCACCTGCTTTATTTTAATCCTTATGGCAACAGTTCAGCAGATCCTGGAAATCAGATAACTACTTGGGCTGAAAAGCAGCTAGGCTAACAGGCTGTTTTACACCACTTCTAAACAGTCTTGAGTTCCATTTTCCTCTGTGTGCATTCCCTACAGCGTTCCAGATACTGCAGTTGTTTATTTGACAGCTTTATTGTTGTGGCTGTCATTCAAACACTAGCCTGAAGTCTGCTAAGGAGCCAGGAAGGAGGGAATTAGAGGGTTTCCTTACCAGGTGTCAGATGACAATTAAAACACATCCTCTTTAAACTGGGCTAGAAGAAAGGGACATTATTGAATATTTACAAGTCTTACACAGGAAGAATGTAAGGACTTTGTATATACATGGAGGTTCGTATGTGTACTTTGATGGATTTATTGCTGTTTAGGCCATTATACAGCCCGAAACAAATGTGCTATTAGTGCCTTTGTTTCTCAGGCTAAATTTGTGTTTGTTGTGTCTTGTTACCAAAATAGCTGGCAGTAGTCCTGGTAACTCAGAAAATTTGGCAGTATGATACAGCTGAAAAGAAAATACCAAAGGATGCAAAACAACTATCAGTTTGTATTGTGACTTTAATTTTTGCACTGCTCCAGTGTAAGAAGCCCAAAGATGGTAGGCTCCAGGTGCCTACTGATGAGGATGTACTTTCCAGTGAGGTCCCTGGTGCCTGGGTGGTTTGCTGATTTATGTATATGACTGCTCACAAGGAAACAGCAATCTTGAGTGGTCCTGTTACCTCACATACCCTATTAGCATTTTCTCAGCTTTTAAGTGTAGGGTGTAGAGAGTTGTAAACTTCAGTGAAGAGGAATAAAGTAAGCTCCTGTGGATAATAATGCTTGGTAAATGAGTGCATTCAGGCTGAACACTGCCGAACGATCCATATTTCTCCTGCCACAGCTAAGGATCCAGTATTTTGCCTGCGTGACTGGATCCACTTTCCTGTCTTGCCTTAAAGATCTTTGCCAGCCTGCGCAGATTTCAGTGGAAGAAGGGTAATGCTGACTTACAGCAGAGGATGTATGCATTCTTGGATCTCTGCCCCTAAGAGACATAACTATGTAATGCTGGCAGCTTTGTATCAATTCCTTTCCAATTCCTTTATCAAGTTGCTGATATTACTATTCATAGAAGGTTAAAATAAATAAATAAATAAATAAATAAATAAATAAATAAATAAATAAATAAATAGATGCTTTCAGAATAGGAAAATTTTATACATCACTTGTCCAGATTTAGTAGCAATAGTAGTCTGGCATGACTGCAGCAGAAACTGTGGAAGTGGACTGCAAGGAAAGGTTAAAAGGAACACAAAAAGTGAAGAAAAAAAAAAAGAAAGAAAGAAAAAAAGAAAAAGCAGATATCCAGAAAGTAAGACATTATCAATCCACACAGTGGTAAACAGTTCCTTTCACAGTTTTGAGCCAGGGCATAAAACCTGCATTTATGATCACCTCTGATGGCAAGGAGTCTATGAATGTTTACAGCCTTACTCACTCCGAATAAGTTGCTTTACACCACGTTTGCCCTCAGTGTTTTCATTGTCGTAACAGATGAACCCATGTCCAGCTCATTTGAAAGAATTTTTTCACGTGGATTTTGTTGCTGCTGACTTCTGCGCACTCCCATTTTCCAGTCTCTTCATGGGTCATGTGTCTAGCAACATGCACCAGGCTACACAATATGTATCCTGAACATGCTGCTGACTAATTCACTTGGGAAGAAGATTTAAAAGTCTTTGTCAGCAAGGTATAAATGTGCGTGGATCTACTCATCACCCGGAGGGACAGGGAAGAAAATGAAACCACCTTTCTGTTGACGTCTAAATTCATTAAGTAGTAGCGTGGCAGTCTCTCACCTCAGAGACAAAGGATTTTTTCACTCCAATTTTAAAATATTTCCTGGGAAGGAAAACTGAGACGAAAGAGTACTTTTGAAAACCTTCTCCCTGCAGTATTCCCTGTATCAACTTCTTCTGTCTCACTAGAATGAAATATTTGCAGTTTTAAACTTTTTATATTAACTTGGAGAAAGCATTAGGTGAATCGGGACTGCAGTTTCTAACTGCACTTACATTTGGACACATGAATTTTAAGCAACCAAGCTGTCAAGATCCTGAAAGGAGTAATCCCTCCCTGCTGCCCTGCTCACTGTGCAGTCACCTTCTTCTTACCCTCTGCCTTCTGATCAAACAAGCATTAATGAGGCCCTGTGCTGAACAGAAATGGAGAAGAGCAAAAATTTGTCCCTTTATCTATTAGTTTCCAAAATTGAGAAAATAGAGACAGTGATGTGCTTAAAAACAGAGAGAATATACTGTGTAACACTGGTATAAATCTCGGTAATAAAAGGAGGTTTAAGTTAAAGTAATGGAGAATCTGACTGTGTGTATTTGTGGTTAAAAAATATCCCAAATCAAGATGAACTGCATCTTCAGAAGTGAGTGGTGTTAGATCTCAGTGAGTTCATCAAGTCTGCTTGCTGCCCAGAAGAATAACATCCTTCTCCATGTATTTTGTTATGTGCAGCCCCCAGGTGCCCCAGTACCATCCAGTAACAGTAGAAAGCATGGATGGAGATCCAAGGCTTTTAGCTACCCTGGAAGAAAGCTCCAGCCAACCAGAGTTATTAAGGAAACTGGGTGATGCTCTCGCTCCAAAAAAACTCATAATACAACTAGTTGTCTGCCAGCTTCCAAAAGCTATTTCTACCTACACTGTCTGTAGTACGGCAGTACTAGGAGCAGCATTCCTCTAATAAATGCTGCATTTCTACAGTTATATTCAATACTCTGGTTTCTACAATGGAAGAGCATGTCTGAGAGTTGTTAAAGGAACTGGGATGAAGGTGTACTTATAGTTAATTGGCTTTTTTTTTTTTTTTTCCCAAAGTCTGTAATAAGAAAATTATGTTTTTTGTCTTGACTATATGCTTTACAAATAATTCATGTCCATTCACATGCTAGTAAATCAGTTCTGAATAGCAAGTATAGGAGGTATTCCTTGTGACACTTGCAATTCTAATTACTACCTTGGTTACTTTATCTCACTGAAATAGCTTTTACAAGTTTTATTTTTCTGTGTATGTGCATGTCTGTGTGTCTTCCACAGGTTGGAACAGGAAATACAGAAATTAGAAAGTGAGGAATCTCAAATATCTGCCAAAGAACAAATCATTTTGGAGAAACTAAAGGAGACCGAGAAGTCCTTTGACAACTTGCAAAAGGTATTTTAAAAAGGACATTTGGTCATAGATTGAAACCAAGACTCTTAGCACTATTCCAAAATAGCAGCTATAATTCATGCATTTACTGGAACGTTGAGGGCAGTTGCAGAGCATTTATCTCAAACCAAAAGCAGCAAAGATACAGAGGTGTCAGAACTATTTTGGTTTGGACTATTTGGATTTCCCCTCCCCATTCCAGCCTTTTCAAGAAGGAGATTTAGTACACTATCTCTGTAGCTTATCTGTGTGAAAACCATGTGATTTTTTGGAACCCAGTGAAAGAAGTCAGCATGCCTGGAAGGAATCTTAAGCTTCCCCTCCCAGTGGCACCCCAAAATAGCATCATTTGACACAAACACCACTTCAGAGTGGCGCTACTTATGAAAAATAGCAAGAGCTCTCCTTTCTGTTACAACTACATCCCTCTTCCTTAGCCCCTAATTGCACCTAGACCTGAGGAGCCAAAGTCCCAGTTACCCATTTAAAAGTGACAAAGAACCATAAAAGCAAGCCTAGAAAGTTTTAACCAGTCTTCTTTCTTTGTTCTCTTCACAGACTTTCTCACACCAGGATGGTGGTAAGTGCCTTTTTACTACTGTTTATCTTTGAGTTTAACAAATGCTACATAGCTGTATTGCAGAAGTTTACAGAGTGAGGATTCTTCCATTCATTGCATGTTTCTGATTTATTGCTAGAGCCATTACCTCTTTCTTTGGTGTTGCTATAGCGCAAGCACAAATGTAACTGTTGCTGTGGGGCAGCATTCCTTTGGTAGAGCTCCAGCTACTGTTATGTTCATACTAGGGAAAATAAAGTGAGGGATGTCTTAAAGCAGACATTGTCCAAGACATCCAGACGTCTTCCAAGTTACTGACCTCTCCAATAAACAAGAGCCCAACAGTGCAGACTCCTTTTCATCTGCTCAGTGACCAATGTTCTCCATGTGTGAGTTCATACTATTCAGAAACCGATAAATAAAATGAGGACTACTCCTAATTTACGGCAACAATCTGTTTTTTATTAAAATTTGATTACTTCTCTGACGAATGATATTCTACCTGTGACTATTGCTGCAGAAGGAAATCCTTGCATAGGTGAACAAGGATGCAATAATTCCTAGCTTATAAGCTCAGTGTGACAAGATATGTACTCAGTCTAAATACTGGCATAGAAGTGCAGGCGTCTGAGTGAATATAACATATGGTTTATCACAAAAAGTCTAGATAAACTCTTGCAGTGCACCTCCAGGACCATCAGGACTCAGGAAGGACAACACACTGATCCATCTGCAAATAATTCTGTACTTCAGACACAAGTTTCCAGTACGCAACTTTGAACTGATAAGATGCAAAATTCTGGTTCTTCCAGCTGCTGACAAAGACATGCCCAGGCTTACTTAGAGCATGGATGGAGAACATGAAGGGTGATCATAATGTATTATAGCTCAGGTACACAAGTGTAAATTAATACATAGCCCATGAGCTGATTTAGTTCTGCTGGAGGGAGATTCTTTTCATTGATGTTAATACTAGCTGGTAATTAGGTTTTATTTTTACCTCAAAGATCCAGTTCAGAAATGTTAACTTCTGTTAATAATGTAATTCAATCTATAGGTTAACTTCAGGAGTTTAAAAATAAAAATAAAAATAATTTAAAAAAAAAAAAAAAGTCCGAATTAGGATGCTGTTCTGTGAGAATTTGTTTTTTCTCTTTCCTCAAGTCAGATACTACAGAGTAAATAAAGATCCAGAAAGGCAAATTATTTTGTACCTGTGTAGAGTCTCTCTGTGGTTGATGATTAGTTTACAAAACAGGAATCAGTGCCTACAGGTATTAGTAACATAAGAAGTAACCTTCAGGACTCCTGCAAAGCATAGTCTGCCTTTTCATGAGTAATCTGATAAAAACTTGAATCAAACAAACCTCCACTTAGCGAACATGAGGCAGTAGTTTCCTCTAAATCTTCTCCTTTTAGACTATCCACCTGCAGTACTTTGTTCAGTCTCACCATGCTTGAGATTCGGCCTGATTTCAGCAGATCATTCCTTCACAAACTGAGCCAGAAGCAAGAATAGCTTGTGATGTCTGCAGGTCTAATAGACAACAGCAAAATTATGTAAATGGCAACAGGCTGCTCACAGAACCCATGTGTGACCAGAGGAGGCAGGGGATATATAGACAAGTCAGTGAGTACCTCTTCTGGAGCCTTGGTTTACCTGCCTTGTCTCATCCTCCTGGTAACTGGTCATCCTCTAGGCAGTTTTATGAAGAAGCCTACACTCTGAGGCTCTAGAAATGTTCAGGGCTGTGAGCCATCCCACTGACCCAGGTCTGCATCCCATTGTGGGCATGATGTGGCTGTGCATCTCTACATGGATAAAGCTGAGCTGGTCCTCTGTTTTCTGCTGCCCAACAGCAGTCTGTGTTGGCAGATGATCACAGTAGGAAGAGGTTACGTACATTGCTAGCTGTAAGCAGTTGGATAACGTAGAGTTTTCCACCTTTCCAATACACATATAACTTGCTTTGTTGAGGCAGATCATTCATTTCTCAACTGTATAATGCATGCTGCAGAGGAAAATGGTAAGAACCATTGCATTTTACAGCAAGGCTGTGTAAAATCATACATGAGCCAGTACATACACTAATTGCTGCCTGTGGTGGCACATTATTTAACTGATCCTGGAAGACTTAGAGTTCACAAATCTCATGTTAGTTCACAGAATACATGCTTCCCTTTATTCTAAATGCAGTGACAATGCAGAAAGTGATTTACCTCACCAATCAGTCCCTCTGCATGTTTCTGTGCCATGTACATGGTGATGTCATACCTTTTGCTTTTGTAAAAAAAACACAACTGCAGAGAGCTCAGAGCCCAGAGAGATGCAGAAGGAGATGAGGGAAGAGAAAAGGTGCTGAACATTGATGGTCAAATGGCTCTTTATTCTTCCCAAGTGATTGTTCTGGCAATGACCAACTATGAGCCTGAAGTCATCCTGACACAGTAAATGCAAATCCCACATTTCCAGGGTACAAATATATTTTGTCATTATAGACTGATGCATAGAATAAAGCTGAACAGAAACCAAGGCTCTGGACAGTAGTTCCATCCTCTGCAGTCAAGCTTCTTCCAGCCTATGGTGCCCTAGCCCCACAGAACAAACTCTCCACTTAACCAAGGCCTGAGATAGCACTAGGGATGGTGTTGTTTATTGCTGCCCTTGTCTATAGGCAAAACCAGGCACTATGTAGTGTTAAGCTACATGCCTAGAGTGAACAAACAGAGAGAGCTCACACTCCGTGTGTGCATATGTTTGTGACTCAGTGTATGCATACAATAAAAGCCCCATTAAGACACTGGCTTAGGAGTGCAAAGCCACCTGCTCAGACCCCTGCTCCCGATCTTACAAACATGTTGGGGGTTTATCATCTCTGTTCACCCTGCCATAATGCTCTGCAGTTCCAGATGGCTTCACAAGGGAACAGCCCTGTCCTGGGCCCCACTGTGCATGGCAGAACTTAGGGGACCCAGTTTGCCAGTAGTCAGACCTTTTAAAATAAATCAGGCTCTTGGAAAATGAGCTTACCGTGGGCTACTTTGAGCAGCCCCAAAGGTTTTGTTCTGTGTAAGAACCCATAAGAGATTATCGGGCCCTATATGTGTTCTCAGTCACTTCATTAGTCTGATAACACAGAGAAGTGTCATAATCCTAAACTGCAGCTTGCTGTAAGTAGTATGAAAAGCCACAGGACACGTTTTATGGCATTCTTAGACATTAATAGCTCATCAAAGGTTGAAATGAAGCTATTGAATGGAGTCAGTTCAAATTTATGACCTGTTTTACTTCTCGTGTGAGGAAGATGCTAATTGTGTCTCAGCTGCTCCTTGTAAAATTGCTCTCATACTGTTTTTAGACCTTGTTGCCAGTGACATAAATAAGCTCTTTTAATCCAGGGTCGGGTGGCGGGGAGAGGGTGCTGTCACAGAAACAGAGTAAATGAACCAAACCAAATCTCTCAGTCCATCTCACCTCAGATACATGTACCCCCCACTACAACTTTCCCTCTCTCCGGCAACTGGAGACAGTCTCATAACAACAATGCTAAATGATGGGATGTGCTGAGTAGACCTGTATGAGGACAGACAAGTCTGTCACTCAAGTCACTGGATGAGTGTGCAATGAAACTGCTGTTCCAGCATCACACTCAATGGGGTAAATAATGACTAAATTTCTGCCATTTCCAGAATACAAAGTGCCTTCTCATTCTGGCCCAGAAGCAGGGTGTCAACATTTCTTACCTCTGAGAAATCACTTCAGTTTTCAATATTAGCGTGCACATTTGCTGGTGATGCTTCCCAGAATAACAACAGAGAGCATTGTACCAACTTCTCATCAGAGGCGAGACACCCTGCTAAAGAAAGCAGCTGTTACTGGCCACTGTTCAGTCAGCTGTGTCCTAAACAATTATTTCTCCTAGGCCCTATTGCTAAAAATAAAATAAAAATAAAAATAAAAATAAATAAATAAAAAAAAAAAAAGAACCTTCGAGGAAACATTGTGCATTGAAAATATAACAGCTCAGTTGCCAAGACTGCCATTTGTCCACTGAAGTGTGAAATAAAACAATATTTTCCTGACTTTTTTAAAATTCATCTGAACTTCTGTAACAACTTCCTGACTTTCCTGAATGAATCTGCACAATGCCTCTTCCTCATCTTATTCTGACACAGGAAACAGAGAAGACAGAGCAGGTGCCTCTTTCATAGGATCATAGAATCACAGAATGGTTTGGATTGGAAGGGACCTTTCTTGAGTCATTTACATTGCTCCAGTGATGGACTGTCCTCTTCAGAACTGCAATTACTACCTCATCACACCAAGCAGATCTGGTGGCCTCTGCAAGCTATTAGGGCATAAAACTGTTGCATTAGCAGCAGTCGCGGCTGTCCTTCAAAAGAGCGGGTTTGGGGTTAGAGGTGGCATGTCTTGCCTTTGCAATGACATGTTGTTCAAAATGTGTTTCTTCAGTGTTTTTTTGGGGGGAGGGAGGATGGATATTTGTTGTCAGGGAACACAACGAATATATCTCCACTCACAAGAGAAATGGTGGCAATGAAGTAGCCACCAACATGGCACGTCATTTTCTCTCGTCCTTCTCCATTTCACATACACTGTCTGCACTAATTCTTTGTATTTCACCTGCTCACAACAAGAGACACTGAGAAAGGCAGATTCTGTCTCCTATCCTCACATGTAAATCAGGTCATGTCAAGGCCGCAGCAGCTTAATTTCACAATGTACAGGCAAAGTACCCATGGAGGACAACAAATCTGTGTCAGACCCGATGGAGCTTTATGTCTGAACAAAAATTCTACCTTCTGCAAACAAAATTCAAAACATTCCAAACTGATATGAAACAATGTGATTATTTATTTATTTATTTATTTATTTATTTATTTCTGCTTCTTTTGTTTTGGAACTAGAACTAAAAGTTTGTTACTTGCGTATCTCTCCTTGGAACTCCTCTTTTAATTCAGCCACTGACCCTTAGATGAATGATATCGAGTTATATTTAACCCACTCATAAAACATCTCTCAGTAAATGTTTATAAAACATCTTCACTGTCTTTTCTAATGAATATATTTAACTTGTAGTAAATAGCAGTAAGCAAGTCAGCCCTTCCAGCAAGTTCTCTGCTTGTTTGAACACTGTTAATGAACAGAGGCACTACAGAGCTGGCAAGAACTTAATAGGTGCTGCAGGCCACAGCGGGTGCCCTACTAGTCTATATCTATATGTTATCTCATTATTAGCTATATTAATATTGCAAAAAACAATAAGCCAACTGGCAGTTCTATAGTATGTAAACAACCTGTGCTAAAATAAACTGGCCTTTCATCCCCTTCAGCCAGCAATAACATTTTTAGGCTTTTATATCTCTATGTGAGATATTTGTTATGCTGGATATTACTCCAGGTTTATTCCTGGAGTTTGTTCCTCATCTTTCCCTCAGTACTTCCCACATTTAAAGGTCACACACTTGATAAATCCAGAACCTCCTGACAAATAATTTTATGTGTTGGACTTACACAAGGTTTGAGTCATCTGGACCCATTCCCTCCTACCTCAGCTAGTTTATTGAACACCAATCACACGACAGTGACTTTGCACTTTGTTTGCTTTGATCCAATTATCTAATACAAAGCTCCAGCAACTATTGTCAGGGCTGACAACTTAACACTCTGCTGTCTAAGCAATGAAGCCACTGGGGCTCATAGCACAAATCTAACTGTTTCCTGTTCTCTGACACCAGATGCAGTAAATTACATTTGCTCCCAGATCCCTGAACTCCCAACCCTCTATTCACGAACAGCAGAGCCAATTCCTGGGCGGGACGGAGCAAGCAGAGTAGCTGGTAAGTCTCAAGGAGCAAAGCTTTATAATACCAATCCAGTAGCCATGAACTCTTCTTTGTTATATTTCCTTAATTGGTCTGGACTCCTGATATCATTTAAATGACAGGAAATGCCGTTTGATTCATATTTTGTAAATAAGTCAAGGCTTTTTAGGCAGCAATGAGAACTCTCAAAACAATATATATTGACCAAACAAGCAGCATAGGAAACGTGTCAATTTTTTATTATTTTTTTATGGAAACATTTAGTTCCTTCCATCTCTGCTTAGGAAAACACACAACATCCAGACCATGGTTTTACCTTCTCCATTGTAACCAAGTGACTCCCCTCAAGACGAATGAGACATACAGGCACTCACAAGCCTCTAGTCATGCTTCAAACTTAAATCTCATTCTACACCACTTTGTTACCATTCTTTCTTCTCAAGAAAAAGTGTGGGGAGAATTATAATGAAGTGTGATGTGCTTGCAGCATAGAACTTTCTAACACTTATTTTTTGGACTGTGTATGTGTCCTAAATGTATCAGTGTGACCGTTAAAAGCTGCATTTGCTCCCTATTTTAGAGAGCCTTCTTCTCTAAACAGCATATTCCCTATCTCAAAACCAGACTGCTGGTGGCTACTTATGAGATGTCTAGAGGAATAAGAAAAATAGATAGATAGATAGATAGATAGATAGATAGATAGATAGATAGATAGATAGATAGATAGATAGATAGATAGATAGATGATAGATGATAGATAGATAGATAGATAGATAGATAGATAGATAGATAGATAGATAGATAGATAGATAGATAGATGATAGATAAAAACGTGTCTATCATGGAGAATGAGTTAGTAAGCATAACAAAGCAGTTTTCGCAGCTAAGACACTGTAGACCACAATGGGATTTGTAATTTTCTTCAGACATCCTGTTGTAAGCCATACTAAAAGCTTCTCTTCCACCAGTGCTTCCCCTAATCTGTCTAAAAAGCAAGTTTTTCACTGTATGTTTTGTGCCATTTTGTCAATACCAAGAATACAAACATTTCTTTCACTCTTCGGATGACCAAGTAGCCTTGTTCACATATTCCTTGAGAAGAGTATTGTGTGTGATTAATAGCTTAATGAGAAGACACTAGCACATGCACTCAAGAGTAGACTGTTAGCATCCATCTAAATACGTGTTCAAAGTCTATTAATAATTTTTTTAAAGAATAGCCTCGGAATCCCACTGTTTAAAGCCACATAATAGGCAGAAGCCAGTTCTTCTCATATGCACGTTGGGATCTTGTTGTCATGAAGCACTGTGTTATGTTACACTGTAATTAAAGCTTATACACAAGGCTTGTCCCCATGAATACAGGCTGTCATCTTCAAGTACTGCTTTCAGTTTCAACTCTATTGTCAGACAGCTTTGTATTGTATTAATAGAGCACATTTTGCAGTAAGTAAGCTCTAGCCGAATAAAGACATCTGCATTAGTTCAGTTTTCAGCTATGTTGACAAGCTGGGCTGCTAGATTTTCCTGCAGAGAACCAGCATTGTGCATATCAGCAGGTAAACAGCGTTCTGTTATTCATTTCTCCCATGGCGGTGTGCTTAACTAGTGAACAGCTTTCCAAGACTTTCAGATATAGTTATGAATTTACTTGCACAAGTAGCTTTGATGTGATCTTCAGGATAGGTTATAGAGCACAAGTTGTATTAAAAACACTACTGCTAAGACATCATAGGTAAAAAAATGTTGACAGTGGCAAATG
Source organism: Coturnix japonica (assembly GCF_054131305.1). Taxonomy (NCBI): domain Eukaryota; kingdom Metazoa; phylum Chordata; class Aves; order Galliformes; family Phasianidae; genus Coturnix; species Coturnix japonica. The sequence continues at coordinate 13,452,603 of NC_140702.1, read as the reverse complement.
TTTAGGCAAAATCAACAAACAGCAAATACACAAGGATACGGCCACACTTGTTAACTTTCTAAATCAGATCTATCTCTAGCACAGAGTGTGCCATGCAATGCTGGAACTCGTTGACCAAATCCCTCCTCATATGTAGGCTATTGTCAGCTATACCCATTCTACAATACCTGGATTTTTCATCTAATGATACAGTGGTGTTCATGATGCACCACATGATTAATTACATAATGCTGATGGGAGATTTCATTTTGAGAACACATAAAAAATATTCTACTACATGAAAGTAATAAGACTGGAAGAATGCATTTTATGTGTAATTTTTAACAGTAATGGTCTATAAAATACATACATAGCAAGCTACACTGACTCTTGGGCAATTATAATTCTATGTTCACTTGAAAAAAAAAAAGGCAGGAAGAAATCCAAGACACCATTTTCTGGTGTCTCAGGTAAGAAAAATCATGATTATGCCATTTAGGTCCATTGGTGGAAACGGTCGTCATAAGTTTCACAAACACTTCTCATTGCTTGTGGGAGTTCGTGTCTGTGAATGTCTGTTCAAGAATGTCTTCATTTATATGCAAGTAGTATTTAAATTGATGAACACACTTCCGCTTCTGGAAAATCTGTGAAGCCTTTGCACATTTTCCTTTGAAAAGCTGTCCAGTGAGATGCCATTATGTCTCAAAATGAGGGTTAGAGTGATGAATTCTATTCCTGCTATGTGGTCTCAACTACTTTCGTCTTATTGCTGCGTCTTTTTTAACTGCTAGAAAAGTTTATTTACTGCTCTAAAACAGCATCCCTCACACACATATTTTTACCCATTGTTTCATGGTGCTTTACAAATTGGTTCATTATTACTCTTTTTTCAACTTTCCCCTTTTGAGACAATGCTTAGGGTCTCATTCAAACAAAGGAGGGAGCACTTCAAGGCTATTTTATATGTTCTATTAACCTGCAAACAGAGATCAGTGTTGAAGTCTTTGTGTGGAAGAAGAAATCTGTTGTCACAAGTCTACAGGAGAAATTACCTCATTCCCACGTGATTTTGTTTTCTGACTTGTAGAACATGTGTAAAAAAAATGGTTCTTCACCCCTCTAAAATGTTTTGAATGCCATAGATGGAAGCGATTAGCAAGTGTTTATCAAGTCTGGGTGTTACTTGCAGCAAAGAAAAGTTCTTACCAGCTAACTGGTAGTTTGATGACAGAAAAGGAAAAGTATGTAAGGAGGTTGCTGGAGATTAGTTTATCTTTGAATTTTGGGGCAAGTTCAGAAGGGAAAGGCTTAGGCCAATCTGCATGCTGTCACTTCCTTTTGTCTAAAGTACACCTAACATAAGTGCTCTTGGCACTCCTGACTGACCACAGGCAGTTCCTCATAGTGTGAGCTGGAAGACTACGTCTCACCTGACACAGGTATGCCTTGCCTCCAGCTACACAAAAAGCTGTAAAATAGTAACTATCTCTGTTCACAGCATTGCATCCTACCTCTAACGTAGAGCACTTGACCCTTTAGAAGCAGCTGGCAGGAAAACGGGCACCATAGTTTTCTTTGTCTGTTTGGCAATTAACCATTCACTGGCTTTTTTTGTTGTAACATGCACTTCCTTTCTTGTTTTCATTCAAGCTTTGTGCACCATGGAAATTAATGTGGAGAAAGACAAACAGACAGGAGAGACCAAGATTGTCTCTGCTTCACCTGTTGGCCCAGATGAGGCCCATCAAAGAGGATTCAAAGTCTATGATGATGGTACCAAGGTAGTCTATGAGGTTCACTCTGGTGGCACAGTGGTAGAAAATGGAGTACATAAATTAAGCTCAAAGGACGTAGATGAACTTATGCAAAAAGCTGGACAATCAAATGTAAAAGGAGGGTATGAAATAATGACTGTGTCAGACAGAAATGCAGTAGCTGATGGAAACCTTAGCCATGTGAAGGAGCAAATGCTCTTCAAGGAGGCAAAGCTGGAAATGGTACACAAACCAAACAAAGGGCATACTATGAATTCCCAGCCCCAAGACAAACCCCGTGGTGGCGAAGTTCCAGAGGCCAGTGCAGATCAACCAGTGACAATGATATTTATGGGCTACCAGAGCATTGACGATGAAGAGGAGACCAAAAAAGTGCTGGGCTATGATGAAACCATCAAAGCAGAGTTGGTTCTGATCGATGAAGACGATGAGAAGTCTTTGAGAGAGAAGACAGTGACAGACATCTCAACCATGGACGGGAACGCCGCTGAGCTGGTCTCTGGCAGGCCCCTGTCGGACACGACAGAGCCCTCCTCTCCTGAGGGGAAGGAAGAGAGCCTGCCCTTGGAAGCTGCCCCAGGTACACAAAAGAAAAAGCGCTGTCAATGCTGTATTGTCATGTGAACACCTTCTCCTTCCCCACTCCGGCAGCTCCTGCTCCATCACTTACCTAGACCTCATTGTACTTCTAGCTGCAATACTGTGAACTGGAAGTGAATGCCTCCATTGCCTTGCAGTTGGGTTGCTTTGATTTCTAGTTCTTCAGGAAGAGGAACGCATGGTTATTTTCCCATCAGACGTACACTTTGGGGTTCGAGGAGTGGTTGGAGATTTTATTTTATTTTTTTCCTTAATACTGCAGAGTGAGAGATAAGTGGGAAATGGAACAAATGCTTTCATATTTATTTGATCTATACATATATATAATATATATAATGAAATCACTTTTTACATTTTCTTTGGATATCTGGCAGGCTTGATCAGTTTCCTAGGATTTCGTGGGAGTCTGAATTTCACAGCAGCCAGATATGAGAGCCTTAAAGAAATGTCGCTTCTCTTTTTTAAGACAAAAATTACATTTAAACATTATTTTATAGATGCTATTTTTTATTTCTCAGGGGAAGACTTAGATCATTTAACTGTTTTAATTTGCTAAAACTCAGATAAGTCCTTCCTGAAAGGTTTGCGTAGTTTTGTTTTACAGTAGCTTTTCAGTTTAGTTTGCGGTGTCACAAAAATCCATCAGCCATTTCTGCTTATTGGTGATACCAAAAGTGGACCTTAATTATTCTTTCTAAAAAACATATGAATGATAATTTTGCCTTACATAAATCTTCCAGATTACAGTATTGTACGTGAACTTCATCTCCCCAAATTACAACTGAAATTAACTTGACAAGAAAAAGATACAGCTGTAACAGCAACTGAAATGGGGTTACTGATCTCATTACTTGCTTTTCAGTAACTCTGCCAATGTTACATATGAAGTTTCCTACTGCACTCCAGTAGAGGAGAGATACTGCTTTCTATTTCCCTAGAATATAAGTAATCTTCTCTCATAGTCTGACCCCGCTCGCACTGAATTCAGTAAGGAAATTCTCAGTGCTGGAAACGTGGGCAGGGTCAGATTTTTATTTTGCATTAGGAAACTGTTATTTCTCATTGAGTGCACCTCCAGTGCACTGACGTACTGACAAGTGATGGGTCTGATCCTGCCATGCTTACCTAGACAAAACTCCTGTGGAGACCTACTGGAGTTTTGTTTAAGCAGCTGTTTCAGAAAGCGATCCTAGTGCCATAAGGCTAACATCTTCAAATATGCTGGTGGTTTTGGATGCTTCACTTCCTGGTGTGGGATACTTCAGAGAGGCCTGATTTCCAAAAAATCTTTCTCCTGCCCTCTAAAAATCAGGCCTTTAAAAAAGATGTCCCAAGGTGAAACTTTAAAAGGACGAATGCATCCAAAATCAATAGATGTTTCTTTATTTCTCAGTCCATTGTTTCTTCTAACTACAATGAAAAAGCAGCCAGCTTTTTCGTGGTAAGATACTATGAGCCTGATACTTGTCTCACACTGGTTTTGCTTAGATGCAACTTCACTCACTCCAGTGAAGTTAGTCTGGATTTGTAACAGTAGAAGTGAGACTGAAAATCAGGATTTGTAATTTCTGATAGTGTTAAAAATACTGAAGAGTATTTTGAAGTGTCTTTGAAACTATCAGACCTTAAAAATGAATAATACAACAGGAAAAAATATATATATTAAAAAGAAAGAAAGAAAGCAACAAGCCTCTTTTCATTCTGAGGTGGTTCCTATGGTATTTCTGTACTTTCTTGGATGGTGCTTTTACTGCATTAATTGTTAGTTCAGAGCATCTGATTAAACAGTTCTTGCTCTGTACTCTTTTCTTTCTGTGCCAGTAAAAAAGACACTTGCTCATTACTAAGGTTACATGAGGCACACTGAAAACAGACACAAGAAAATGCAAAAAGTAGTTCCTATATAAGATCACTTAGCTGTCAATACGGAGTTGGTCAATGTAACTTTTCATCACTGCCCAGGTGACAGTAATAAAAACAAAGAAATTGGTGATTAAGAAAAGAGAGCTACATCCATCTGACACCTGCAGAAATAATTATGCTGGCCTCTGTATTTGCTTCATTGGCCTCACTTAACATATAATAGATTTCTGCATGCTCCCTCAGCCTTCTCTGGGGCTTTTGGATGAGAGAAGGACCAAACCCAGCAACAGAAACTCTGAAAATCATCACTTGACTCAGGCCTACATGACTAACGGTTGTATCAGAGAGGAGAATGGCTGCAAGGTTGTGCACTGTGATAATTATTACTGGTGGCTGTTTGCTAGAAACTGTGTTGGAGATTAGCAGCCTGTATTTTTGTTGGTTTGGAATGTTTTGGCTGTCGGGGTTTTTTTGTTGTTGTTGTTTTTTGGGTTTTTGTTTTTTGTTTTTGTTTTTCCAGAAATTGTAACAATTTACAAATCTCAACATTTCTTAAATCAAGGCCATGAGCTTTCAGCTCTGTCACATGGCTTCATGAGTTGGTCCCCAAGTTTAGCAGACCAAGGTGTGGGTAGTTAACCCCAGAGGCTGAGCTATCCTGGCTCATCCCATTACCACTCATCAGCCTGGCCATGGTAATCCAGACCTTGACACCATCACACAAAACCATTTCAGGGCTTTTTGTGTATTTCCAGGGAGCTATGTGAGATCACTGCGACTCAGCTGTATATATGCAGCTATAGTCACATATACATATACATACACATATACATATATCACATATAGTCACATATACATGCAGCTATAGTCACATCTCCATAGCCTGTTCCACCCCAGGCACTGTGCGATGGGGAAATAGCCAAGGCTTCAACAGGGCATGCTTAGGACTTCAAGAACTGCAGTAACATTGTGATATAAACCAGAGGGGACAGTAAAACAGTTTCCACTTCATTCCTCCACCAGGCCTCTGGACCTTGACTCCACGCACTCAGGAGCCAGTGGGAGGCTCACAGACACGCTTTGCAACAGCTCTGTCACACTGGGGCCAGCTCATCTCACCTCAAAAACATGCCTTCTGCATCTCTCCAGTTTGGCCAGTCATTCCCCCTCTGGGTGTGATCCTGCCTTCATGGCCACCCTGGCCTCCTCCACTTCTTCCCAGCCCAACCTTTTTCTCTACCACTCTTCTCTTCTCTTTACAGACATTTTCCCCACAGTCCTCTGCTCATGACATTTGGATACTTGACTCTGGACATTCTCGGGTACCACTCCTAATCCAATCTGTCCATCCTTCTCTTCAGCCTTGCACTCCCCTGTCAGATGATCTTCTGGTTCAACACAGTCTCAGCGTTTTGGGGATGACTCCCTTAGTGGCCAGCTTTGGGAGATGCATGCTGAGACTGGGACCAGAATGCATCTGAGACCATGCGTCATTTGAGGCACAACGTGGTAGGGAGATGGTGGCATGTAAGAGCTCAGAAGTGGCCCTTCAGTGGTTAGAAGTAGAGCACAAGCCTTAAACCTTAAACCTGCCAAATACCTACTGCTCAGTTCCTGTAGCTGACATTGAGTGCCTAGGAAGGCCAGTGTTTTTTATGTGTTCATTTGAACTTCATGGTTAATGGGCCATGGCAGATCCAAAAATAAAAAAAATAAAAATAAAAAGCCTGAAGGTGTGTCGGCAAAGGGTTTGTCTTTGTTAGTCAAAGGTAGTTCCATATCTGAGGTCAAGCAAAACACAAAAGTGAATCAGTCTGAACTCACAGAGCCTTAGCTACACTGTCTGAAACGTGCTTATTCCAATCATTTTCTTCCGCAGCAGCCTTGCTGGACATCAGCTTGTCCATACTAGCCATTACACTGCAGCCAAATTACATGGGAATTCAAGTGTGTTAGCAGATGCTGATGAATGTAAACTGATTTCCAGGGCTTCCTTGGCCTTTGGAAGGCACGAATTTTCCCCACACCCTCAGACAGAAAGCTGCCTGTGGAAGTACATGCACAATCAGATGCAAAGGAAGAGGTCCACTCCACAGTAAAGCAGAGAGAGATTTAGTGAGGATCATGATGGGAGTTTTTTGCATTGCTTTGAGCAAACTCCCCATCTGTTTAACATACGCCATCATCTGTACATTTTCAATTTCAGCATGAAGAGATACTAAAAAGTACAGCCAGAAACTGGTTCAGTGTTAACATTTTTCCACAACAAACTGCTCGCCTTAATTTTTGTAAGGAAAACAAAGAGAACTCTTTTCAGCCGACCTTTTCCTGAAGTGGAGAAAGGTAACCTACGAAACTTTTTTATATCTTGTATTTTCTAAGTTTCTACGAACCCAGTTTCCATGTTGTCCCTTGTTTTCATTCAGGGACTGTTTATTTCCAAACCACTGCATTTTACTTTTGTTGCTGTTGTTTTTTGGTTGTTTTTTTTTAAGAGGAACAAAAATACAAATCAGGAAACACAACATTAGAATTAGTGGCTAGGCAATCTCTTTTTCAATTACAAGAATATCAATACAGAAAGAAAAGAATTACAGGGTTGTTTTCTTTTTTTATTTTCCCATGGCTGATGTACTGTATGGTATATGTTTACAGAACTCCTCTGGTCTGCCTTTGTGATGTTATCTAAATGAATGACAAAGTAGGTATGATGTGCCATTTGACAGTTTGCCTTAGCACTCTTGGGTTTCCTTCTTCTTTTTGTATCTTCATTTCTTTTTTCCATTTTCTTATTTTTTTTCCCAAAAAGTGCAGGCTGTATTCCAGAGCTGTATAAACACAACATTATCTTTCAATCCCCAGCAAGAGAAGAGTGCACAAGCCCTTCTCTATGGAGCATACCTCTACTGCTGCAATTAAAGACCCCAGTCCTGCAAACAGGAACACATATGCCTAACTCCACTATATGTAGACCTATTTCAGTCGAGGGGACTACTCATGGGAGGAACGTGTGCATAGGTGTCTGCAAGATAAGGGCACAAGTGATTAATACAGGGTGTAGTTTGGGTGTTGTGTATCACTTTTACACACTGCTGATTTTGCTCAGAGGGGTATACACCTAGAGGCTAACTCTGAGCATTGCTACTTCTGCTAAGAAAAACATACAGCAAAATGGTGCTGAGCATCCAGTGGGATCAGGTCCTGTGTCAGCTTTGCTACTATGGCTGTGGTATTTTTGAGGTAACATTTAGTGGGACTTACCTGACAGCTATTTTATCAGTCCCCTGCCATTCTAAGTGCACTACTGATTCTTCTCTCTTAAGATCAGAAATACAAATTAAATGGAGCAGGAAGATAGCATACGCAGTCGCTAGACAAATAAAAGGTGTTCTACCTTTTCTTAGTCCAAAATCTAGGTGGTGTACTTGGAAAGTAAGTGGGGATATAATAGTATATGTAGTATTTTACATTTGTGTATTTTTTTAATGAATAAATATTTTTGTAATGAGATACAAATCCTAAATAGGGATTTGAGTTTCTGAATATCATCCTAAGTGTGACATTAAGCCTTTGAACTTTTTCATACGTTGATGACAATAATGCCCAGTTTCTTGGGATCTTTTGTAGTCCTAACCACATTTTTGTCCTGGAAGCAGGATCACAACTTTTTAAAGAGTAACAATATAAGAGTAGAATCCAATATACCTGCTATGAACACAGCTAAATAGATCCATATTCTCCCCTCAAATAAATAAATAAAGAAATAAAAATTAAAAAATAATTTAAAAAATAGGTGGACCTATGCTTTCTATAGATAGGCAACTTTATCTAGAATGCCATCATGGTAGACAGAAACTACTTACTTTCAATAGAAATATATAAATAAAAAGATCTTTAAGATTTTTTCACGCTGACAAACTTTAACCATCATGAGATTTCAAAATACAAGAGATAGTGGCAATGGAAAGAGTAGAACAGAATCATTTGGACAACGTGGAGAATTTTCCCACAGGTTAAAATGTGGCATCTTATGTTTTTTTAAAGCTCACTCTGTTTTAACCAGTTCTCTGTCTGTTAGGAAATTTAGGATTCTCTCAGATCACATTACACAAGCCTTCTGGGCAGCAAGAAAAAACTTCAGTTCTGAGTTTAATCAGAAGTTACAGGCTATGACAATATCCAACATAAAAGTGGACAGTAATTTTTGCATGTAAACAAGTAAGTTGTATAAAACTGATGAATTTATTAAGTTTAGAACATGAATGGATTGCTATCTAGTCCAAAGAGAATATAAACCCAACTTGTAATATAAACATATAATAGTATCTTACTTGTAAATAGTGGCAAGGGGGCATGAAGGTCTTTAAAATGCCCCACGTGTTTAAAATCAACAGCATCACAAAACTGAGCCTTTTTCCTCACGGGTTCAAAATGTCTTGCAAATTACATAATTCCTTTCCTGTGGTGGTTCCAGTTCAGCTGCTCAATGGATTAAGGCATGTTGCATTTCTGAAGGGCAAATTAGTGAAAAATTCTAATCCTTTCCCCCAGTTTTCAAATACTTAATTTAGACAGTATTGCTGCTACTGTTTTGCAAACCCTCCTCTGTGACTGTTTCCCAAATGCTTCATAAAGCAATTTTTTAGATTTTTTTTTTTTTAATGGTCTACCTTAGAAATTGGAAAAAGAAAAATAATTAGAGTGACCTAAGTAACTCATGTCCATCAGTTTGGATACATTCATACATCCTTAATTTACCTATAAACTAAATGACTTAGATTTGATCTTGAATAACTTGAAACATCTGTTGGACCTAAAGACTTGCTCATTAAGCATACAACTAAGCACCCAAACTGCCCTTTTTAGTTTAATGGAATGACCTGTATAAGTGAAATTTAAGGACATGAACAAATGCTTATAGGGTCTGGTATTTAAACAATATTGCTATAAGCAAGGCTTATGCTGCTTTCACCTTATGTTCTCATTCCTTTAATTAGATAGGCTTTTTAAATGGTGTTGTGAAACTGGTGCACTTTTCTGCAGAGAGGTGTATAGGACATGAGTTCCTGGTCAACCATGTTTGAAAGCAGATGAATGCCTTCTTGGCAACCAAAATCATCCAGTGGCCTGAGGAGGGCTGAGATGAATATCATGCCTACACACAAATACAAAATAAAAGAGGCAGTGTGAGTTCTTCTTCCACTTTTTTCCCTTTGCACGCCTCTGCTCCAGACTCTGCCTGTCCCCTGTCTCTGTACTTGCTCTCATTTCAGACACCATTGCTCAGTTGCTCCTTTTTTTCCCCTCTCTGCTTCACTTTGTGTGGCTCCCTATGAGCAAAAACGGGGGAAAGAAGAGAGGGACTAGATCCAAAAATCTCACTTCAGGTGTGTTTGGGTGAACCCCGAGTTACATGAAATGGTAGTATCCTCTCCTCAATTTTTGGACTTCTTCCTGCATTTTCCTAGATTTGTAGGGCAAATCTAATACCAGAGGAGCATTCTCTGTCTATTCATCTAGCATCCCCCAAGGTACCACAATAGCCTTGCTATTTAGGTAGCAGTGCTGTTTTTCTTTCCATTCCTACAGGAACATGTTAAATCCCCCGAGCCAGATATGAGCTAGATATGCCCAACTGCATAAGATAACAGTATGCAGAAGCCACTTAGGGGAACAGAAGACAAACCATCCCCTAGCTGTCAGGTTGCTATCAGCAGGCTGAAGGAGCCAGGAGAAAATGTGAACTTCCCCACAGACTGATCCAGCATACAAATGCACACTCAGTAAAACTAGCTGCCAAAAAGCTACTGGTATCCCTCCAAGTTAATGTGGTGGTCAGAGACGCGAACTCAAAAATAAAGAGGGTTCTGTGCAACCAAATAAAGTCCCAGTTGGACACAGTGCTTAACCTCCACTGACCTTAAGCAATTGCTGGAAGTATAACACATACTTAAGCACTGTGCTCATTAGGTTTGAGGGAGTGTTAAGATCTGCCTGCACCTAAGGTTAAGGTGTTTAACTGAAAGTGGGCTTGAATTTTGTCACTGTATTTTGCCAGTATGGATGTAGGCACCAATTAGGGGCAGACAGAAGAGATAAATTTATTTGAAAGCTTTTTATGGCCACTGAAAATTTGTACAGCAAAACTAGCCAAGCAAAAACAGGTCAGGACAAAGGCAAAAGAACACTTGTGAATGTTTCCTGCCCTTCCCAACTCCGTTCACTCCACAGACGAAGAATGAGTCTTTATAGGGGTTCAAGAAAATGTTGTGTAAAATGCAGCTTTTATGGTGAATGTAGGTTGTGGTTGAGATTTTTTTTAAGCTTTAGTCTCCCACTTTCTTTGTGAGCTAATGTAAATAAAATCCCATTTTGTTGGGGAAAATCTGCTGTGCTAACACTGGATTAGAATTGCTGGGGATAGCTGCTGTACTTTGTAACCTGAAGTGTACTTTTTTGACTGTTATGTTTTTTTCTTCAGATTAAAAAAAAAATAAGTACAAAAAAAATCAAAAATAAATAAAACAAGAACACTGCCAGCAACAGCCATGCTGTAACTGTGGCTTCTCTCTTTTTTTTCTCTGTACAGTATTACTAGTAAATAAATCTGCCTTTTCACTGCGCCTACCTCTGTGTCTTTTTACTGTGTTTCTCTCTAACCACCACTCTTTGAAATGCTCTGTGATCTCAAGGACACACCACACTCAAGCAGCCTCTCTCACTACAAGTAATAAAGAACTAACTCCACAGTTTGTTGTTTTTTCTTCCCTCCACTGCTGTGCCCTGCTGCTCTCTTATTTCTCTTAGTTGCTTCAAACCATATTAACTCGTCATACTTATTACTGTCTCATTTTTCTTTTTCCTTTCCTTTCCTTTCTTACATGTTACTTTGACACGCATATCATGGACCAGGTTGCTCTAGGACTTTTGACGTTCAAAGAAGATGAAGTCTTGGTTTAGATCAGTAAGACAGTATGTCCCAAGTGTACTCTATCCTCATGGAGGGAAGATTTCCACGCAGTGCATTTGCAAGTCCCCAGATATCATCACTAAAGAATTAAAGGGCTGTCAGAATAAACAGTATGAAGTTTCTTCCTGGCTTATCACAGAAATTGTCCTTCATATTTCAGGGCTGGAAGAAGCTTCACAAAATCTGGCTTGTAGCAAAAAATAAATTAATTAAATTGGAAAAAAAGAAAGTATAGATTTTTTTTTTTTTCCCTCAAGATGCTATATTTGCCTAAGTTTAGTCAACACTGATAGGATGGATAACATAGCCAGGTGCCATAAGCTCTCTTCTCATGAACTAATATTTCAGCCCAGGCAGCAATGTAGGAAATTCACTGCAGATTTCCCACTGCTATGTAAGTACTACTCCTCTGCTTCTTTCACTCTATACCAACCCAAAATATTATGCATGCAGACATATCTGAACCTTTGCAGTGCAGTACTCTTTAGCAGCACACAGGAGGAAATGGCCACTTATTTTGTTTCTTTATAACCTCATCCTGAAAGCTTTGCAGTGGGTAGGACTTCAAGCTCTCCTTCTTACTTGTGTAGAAAGTACAAGAAAATTTGTCTGTCCTCAGATGCTCTGTTAGTGATGGAGAACTGGTGTATTTATGCACTTGAAGGACTAGAAAATTGATCACAACAGCTATACTATTTAAATTTCTTTGGGTTTGCAAAGATCTTCCTAATTTAGAAGCTGCATTATTGTGGCCAAAGGGAGAATCATGACCCTCAACTAGCAGGAATGCCCATGCAAAGAACATGCACTGATAGGGCTTTTGTCATTGGCTACTAATTTAGTGCAGACTACTGAAAACATTAGGTGCATATAACATTTGCTGACTCATACCATGACCTGTGCTGTACTACTTTTCATCCTTTAATTTATTTTCATTATTTATTTATTACTTTCACCTCTGACTTTGGCTGAAAACTCCTTCACTGCACAAAACCAGGTCAGACAAAGAAGCAGTAAAAACAAACTTGACAAAATCTGATAGCACTGTTGCCACTTTGCATACACTTTCCCTTTTTAAGCCACTAGGAAAAAGAAAAGTGAACCTTTATTATTTTTTTTCCCCCACCATCATAGTGTGTTGGAAGGAAGGAAATGCTTAGCAGCTGGTGAGATAGTGTGGCAGTAGCACGGAACTCTTCTGGAGAGGATCCCTGGGAGCCAATGACTTAGCAGTAAAGTCAGACTTAGCATGCAGGAGGACAGTTCTCTCAATTTTTTGTTCTCTTTCCTTTTGCTTTAATAGTTTTGTATCTTAGTAATGAAAGAAAGAAAGAAGCATATTCTAACAGTTTAACACATTCAGTAATCTGTCAGGAGATAGGAGCAGAGCAGCTCTCTTTCAGATGGCCCCTTCCTTTCTTACAGGATACTCATGACCTGCCTTTGACCTGCAGAACTCACATCAACTCAGCAATACTTTGTCCTTCACACTGCACAGTATTTTTAAGGTTACAGAAAGAAATGTCCAAGACCATAAACTGTATTAATGAACAATAAAAAAGGGACTAGAAATTATCAACAATATTTGCCATTATAAGACTGTCATTTACATTCCCCAGCTGGTGCAGAAGTTCTGCTCAGACATTCCTCTCTCTGTGTACACTGGTGTGAACCATTTGTTGCCAACTGTGGTGCAAACAAAGGCTGTTCCCTAAAGGACTTTACAAGACAACAGAGCTTGACACAGCCCTACAACATTTTAAGTCACCATCCACTTTTACCTGTGGTATAATAACTACTTCTTCATCAGCAGTGTCCAGGTGATGGTAATCCACTTTCCAGATGAGATGAGGAGAGGGATAAGTGAATAGAAACAGAACATTCTGTATCAGACTCGGAGGAGGGTATTTCCTAGCACATAATCCAAAGGGAAGAGGGGGAAATGTTAGTGACTGAGAGAGACAGTGGGTCACTAAAAATCAGGAGGAAGGAGCAGGTGTGCTAACACTGACCTGCAAACTTAGGGACCCCACTGTTCTAGCATGAAATGAAATCAGCTCCTGACTTTTACTCACAATAGCTCCTCCCAGTATAAGGAAACTTTCCGGATTTAGCCAGCAGCAGTGGAGATGCTGGTCCTAGGAAAAGTCATTTCCAATCTCTACTGTTTGAATGGGCTCAGTGTAACCTCGCATGTGTCTCTCTCCTACAAATTTACATAGGCTTACAGAAACAACATAATCCTCAGTATTTTGGTAGGAAATCTAGGCTGCTAACTAGTTGCTTGGACCCAAGTTTTATCATCTATTTCATGGCCATATTTTAGGATAATTAGCACTACCCTACTTCTCAGTGCTATGATGATGAGTCTGATAGTGTCTGCCACAAGGCTGCAAGAATATGGGGCATAATTTGTGCACTCATCACAGGATGTCCTCTTGCAGTTCAGTTTATGGTGACATTCTGCTCACATTCTGCACTGCTAATCCAGAAAATATGAGTTTTATTGCAATCAAAATGAGCCTTTCACAGCAGTCAGGAGTTTTCTGGAAATGAAAGATCTGCCATGGTTATGGAGAAAAAGAGAATAGAGGCAGCATGTTTGACTGCTGGTAAGTAGGAGAATGAAGAGAGAGTAAAAAGTTGAAGAAAAAAAGGACTTGTGCCCAGAGGAAATGGCTTCAAAAATAGGTCACATTCTCAGACATGACTAAACAGTTCAACTATCTTTTCTGAGTATTTCCATAACTCACTACTGGCTACAGATTCCCTCCAGCTATAGATGAGTCTGCTCCAGCACTGGAGGCAGTATGGTAGGTTTTCTGGAGGAGTGTGTGTTGATGTAACTAATTAACCCTGCATAGAAAGAGGTTATCTATTCCCCCAAGCATCGCTTCATGCTACAAAGACTGTGCTGCTCTTTATCCAGTGTATTTACCTCTAGACATCATTGTATTGTGCTCTTAGGCATCCTGAGGCTTCAGTGGAAGGATGTT